>NW_015112617.1:1184888-1253444 GCF_001443285.1 Poecilia latipinna | reverse complement strand
TAGGGTCTCCACAAGATTTTTTTTTCCCCTTTAAAAAAAAAAAAAAAAAAAAAAAAAAAAAAAAAAAAAAAAAAAAAAAAACGCCAGGGGTAATAAAGGAGCGAGAGGCTGCTCAGAGGGAGGATTGATTGTGGCCAGTTTCAGGCGGTTCCAGCACCGCTTGTCTGTGATGGTCTGAGAGCCGTCAAACTGATGAGCAGGCGGAAAAAAAAAAAAAAAAATCTGCACCTTTGCATTTCCCTGGAATGCCCAAGTGGCTCCGAGGATCCAGCGTGAAGCGTGTCTCCTTCACGTTGTTGCGGAGCATCACAGACAGGGATGCGCTTGTGTCTTATTATGCTCCGCAAAGCCGCTTTCTACATACAGTTTTAGACTATTTCTCTCAATTCTTTTTCTTAAATACACATGCAAATTTTGTAGATTTTTTCATAAATATCTGGCTCAATTGCACGTTTTTCTTCTTTTTTTTTTAGATTGGAGTATGCTATCTTTAATGTTTTTAATAGCTGCACAGTATTTTATGTAGTAAATTGACCCTTACTCCACAGCATTTTATTCATAATTCTTATTTTATATTTGTATTTTTGTGTTAATCTTCATGCATTGCAGCTGCTACACCTGAAAGTTTCCCACAGTGGCAATAAATCTTATTTTTACTCTATCCTAGATACGCAGATCCAAAAAGATGTAGAATGTAACTTCATTAATAGCAACATCTTAATGTTGTGCATTTATTTGGATCTAACCCCCTTTGGTAATACTTTGCAGAAACTCCATTCATTTCTGGTGGTTCTGCTAGTCTTATAGTTGTATCTTTGCCAGCTTTGCACAAGTAGACTGAACTTTCTTTTCTGCATTCTGTGCAAAATAGCTCCAGCTAGCTGAGTCCGATCAGATGGAGATGGTTATGAACTTAAATTTAAAAAATTTTGCCAATACATTTTTTTAAAAGTTTTCATTCAGGTCTGGAGTTTGTTTTAATCCGTTAATTTCTTTTCCCTGATTTGATTCCAGGTATTTTTTGCTTGTGCCAAAAATATAACTTAGTTCGTTGCTGTCGGACTTGTCTGTGAGCGGCAAATTTCAAGTCGTGTTTCTCGAGCTTCTTGGATGGCTTCATGTCTGGAAAAAGCGTCACCTCAGCATGATGCTGCCATCGCCAAGAGTCACCATGGAGACAGAGTTAGCTTTTCCTCCACATGTGGGATTTTTCATACTTCAATCCTGTGATATTGGGATATGGCTTCAGTTTCTCCCCAATTCCAGCAAAAAATTTAAAGTCATTTTCCTTGACAGCCTTGGAGTACTTTGTGTTGGTTTATTGCATAAAATTATCCTCCAAGAAATACTTCTAACTTGAGGTTCGAAGCATATAAAGAGTTTTACAGGACAGTACGAGGTGAGGCTGCTGCACGTAGGCACAAATGAGATCACCTCCTGCTCTAATTTTGTTGTATAGCAGCAGTTTTTTTTTTGTTCTTGGAGATGATAAAACAGAGAAATGTTAAGACTCGAAGTGTTGATTTCTCCTGAAACTTCACAGACTCCAGAAACCTGCACTCTTCTGCGTCGTCAGAGTGACTTGAGGGGGGCAAGGTGCCGTTAATCACGTATATTTTTGGTCTGTGAACTTAACGAGTGCTGCGTGAAATTCATGCATATTCCCTTCGATTTCTTGCATGTTTTTTTCATTCTTTTTCTTTTTTTTCCCACCGCTTGTCACATCTGAGTAAGGATCACAAGGCATGGTGTGTAAAGTAATGTGTAGAGAAGCGTTGACTGCTTGCATAGCCACTTTAGGATAAAAATGCTGATCTGTTTAAATGGCTGTAATAATATAATGTTTTTTGATCCTGCGCGTTACCCCGCCTCCCGCTATGAATTACCCTCCGCTTTAATAGGAAATCTGTGTTTGCCGGTTGAATTGGCTGAATGGGTCACGTTGCGCCGCTGAGGGTCCTCCGCGCTCCTTTTGTGCCGTTTTGGGAGGTTCGGGAGCATCTGTGGGCGCGTTTGTGTCGATATGTGGTTGTTTGAGCAAACTGTGTCTCTGTTAACCGCCTCGTTAATATTCGCAACAAGCTCCCAACTCTTTGAGGTGCAGCAGCAGGACTGATATGAACTTGTTTGTCACAATATGAAAGCTGGTTCAGTATTTGAAACATCTAACGGGGGAGCTGAGTCGTTGTAGTCCTCTAAATGGGAGTCTTTGAGGTGAAGCAGGTGGCGTCTTCGCCCGGGCCCAGCAGACATTAAAGGACACTCGTTTCCTCTGGCCGTTGGTATTTGCATAAACTCCTCCTTTGTGTTCCTGTTCGTGGGCGCCGACTTCCTGCCAAGCGGACAGGGACTCCATGCCCGCTCAGTGGCAGGTGTCAGATGGCAAGGCCTTGTGCCCGGAAGAGACACTGAGGCCAGTCTCCCTCGCTCCGTCTCTGTCCTCCGGCACTTCTTTGTCTCATTGTTCTTTCTTTCATCCACTGCGTCTTCCTCCTTCTTGTTACTTCGTGAAGTTGCCCGAAAACATCATTAATGAAATCCCGCAACTGTGCCACTTAGTGAGTAATAATCTGACATTCGGGTCTCAGACTGAACCTTGTTTGTTGCTGACCTTTAAGGCTCTGTCGTTTCTTTCATTTTTCTTCCTGTTTCGCACATTGATTTACTTTTACTAATGCATGGAATTAAAAACATAAATCTCCAATAAAATGAGTACAGTTCTGACCAGAAGCTTACATACACTCATCTAGGGGTGTTGAAGATCATTGTTTAGTAATCGAGTAAGATTATTCTGGCCCGTTAATCGAGTAATAAAAAAAAATTATCCCGTTTTGTAATAGCTACTTGAGCTTGTCTAACTACTTTAGCCAGAGAGAAGCGAAAGTAAAAACTACAAGTTTAGCTTGTAATCAAATAAGAAAGTGTCCTGTTTTGCAGTAGTTACTCTAGCTAGTATAGCTACTTTAGCCAGCTTTGCTAAAGTAGCTACAACAAGTTTAGCTTGTTTAACTAAAGTAGCATCTTTAACTAGACTATATAGCTGTTTAAGCTTGCTGTCTAGCTTGACTTTAAGCTAGACTAGCCAGTTATCTTAAGCTAGCTAGCTGTTTAAGCCAGCTAGTCCAGATAAACTAACTGCTGCAAGTTTAGCTTGTCTACATAAAGTAGCATCTTTAGCTAGACTATTTAGTAAAATAGCTATCTACTTAGTCTAGCTAAAGTACTTTGGTTACTTTATCTAGGTTTGAACCCAATTTTCAAACACAGCAAATGTTTAGACTGATTCTAATTCAGACAGCTTGTGAGGAAAAAGGCAGAGAACTTTGAGTTGCACATAAAATTTAAAAAAAAAAATTGCGTGTTTTTTTTTTTTTTTTTTATCTTAAAATTGAATACAGCTGCCAGTTTGGGTACAGCCTACTGTCCAGCATGTCAAGAATTTGTGTAAAAGATTTTTAAAAATCAATTATATTCTGAATTCTGTTAACTGCATCAGTTTTAGTTGAGACAGGAACTTGTCCTTGAATGCTTTTTACTTCTCATATTGAAGCATTTCAACGTCACTTTGTTAAACCAATAAAAAAAAAATGTTCTTTCTGTAGCTGCGTTCTCTTAGGGGCACAAAAAAGGAAGGCAAAAAAAAAAGAGTATGCTTGAAGAGATGTGAAACGGCTTTAAAGTTCTTGAACAAGTTGTGCCATGTTGGTCTACAGAGACGAACAGAAGGAGCATAACTTCTTCAAGCATTTTTTTAATGTAGATAATTGATGCAGAGCAGCTGTAAGTAGGGCAGGGGTTTACTGCGCAGGATGCTGCTTTTTTTTTCTTCTTCTTCTTATTTTGTGTAATTCCCATGTTTCCCCCTGTCCGTGGTGACGCTTCCTGTGTGTGGAGCTGCAGCTGACGATGTGAAACAATTCCCAGGTGGGCCGATGTATCTGCTGCTGTCACAGCAACTCCGCGTTTGTCACCTACTTCCTGTCAGCTGATGCTTGTTCCCTGGAGGAAAGTGGAAACGAAGCTAAATGTTGCACACGGCACATAGAGGGGCGATCAAACGACGTAATTATCAGCAGCGTAGAGTCACTTTGAGAATCAATCGAAAACTACATTTATACAACCTAAAACCAGTTTCTGTCAGCTATCTACCAATCATCTTCAAAGGGTAAAGGATACTTTACTGGTACTTTCTATAGGAATCTCCTTTAATCAACTGTATCATGTAATGTAATAGGTGTTAGAGAGCAAAAGGCCAGTACGGACAGACAGATGTCTAAAGTGCTAATTGGGTAATTTGTTTATTCCATGCCAGGTGCTTGTGTGCAGTCTGAAGCATGGCAGCACTCCCAGCGGCAAGCGCTGACCCATTTTTCACCAAAGCGCTCTTATTTTTTTATTTAACCGAACTCGGTGTGACTATTTATAATCAAAATGTTATGTAGAAAGGAAAGAGCTGCAGTTTGGTGGCCTCGAGGAAATGATTAGCAGTACGGCGGCGGTGGCGGCGGCGGCTGTTTAAGGAGCTCAGAAACATCAGGTGGAAGCACAGCGATGGTGCAAAGCGTTGTCTTTTTTTTTTTTTTTTTTTCGCTAAATAGGAAGGATGTAAGTGGGATTGTTATCCACTCAGATCCATGTCCGGCGTGCAGCTGGTGGCTGTCACATCACCGACCATTATGAGCAGCAACTGTAGGGTCTAATTGCTTTTGCATACCTCTGCTGTCCCTCTGTTAACAACTCAAAAACAGACAAACTCGTTACAAAAGAGCTGCAGGGAAATGTTTAGGTTTCATTCTGATCATTTTGAAAAAGTTAAAACACCTGAGTGGATCTTTAGCAAAAAGGTTGTATAGCTCTACCTTAAAGCTGCAGTATGTAACTTTTACAAAAATATGTTTTTTTCCCCCCCAGCATTTGTTAAAACGGCACCATATTGTGACAGTTTGGCAGATAATCTCTGAAAAAGTGAAGCTCCTCCATGACTTTACAGAGCTACTATTGTGTTTTTTTTTTAAATCTCTGCATTTACTGTCACGACATGGTGATAATTTTAGCAAATGCGTAAAAAAAAAAAAAAAAAATCTTATTTTCATTAAAGTCACCTACTGCATATAAGCCAATAGCTTTTGAGTTCGACACAAGTCTAATTATATTCACAATCAAAAATACAAAGTTTGCGTTCAAATCCTGATGGCAGCTGTTATTAGGTTTAAGGAGTAAACACTTTTTCAAACAGGATTAGTTTGATTGGAACAGTTTTTCCCTTAAAACTGCAATATGTACATTTTTTTTATTAAACAGTGTGTGTGTGTTTTTTTTTTTACGCATTTGTTTAAACTGTCACCATGTCACGTCAGTACATTAAAAGATAGATGATCTGTGAAAAAATTTAGCTCTTCTGCTTTTTCACAGATTATCCGTTTCATTTTTTACCGTCATGGTGGCAGTGAGAGTTTTAGCAAATATGTAAAAAAAAGTATTTTTTAAATACTGTAAGTTCCATATTGCTGCTTTAATGCTAGTTTTGCTTTGTTTCTCTCTCATTATTGAATTATGAGCAGTGACCTTTACTCAGGAAAGTGAAGCTTTGAGCGATTTAGATGTTCTGAATTCTTTTGTCAAGTCCTAATCATGCCTACTTAATTGTGAAGTTGTGTAAGTGTTTGTTAAATTTTATTTAGCCTAAAAGGAATTAAAATATCTTTTAGAAGAGTTTTCTGACACATAACAATAAAGCAAGAGGCACTGGATGGTTCAGATGTGTTGCTAGGCTACAGTCCTTGGTTTGAGTCCCCATTCCCGGTCCATTTCCTGTTCATAAAGGCCACTGGTTTCTGAAAATCACATATTCAACATTTTCTTTTACGTCCGAGTGGGAAAAATATTTTCAGACAGATGTTTCTGCCTCTTAAGTTGTGAAGATGTTCTTTAAAAATGTTCAAAGAGAGCATGTCTTTAATCTCCAAGTCTCTTTGCAAACAGCTCCAGGCATTAAACACAGCATGCCGCAAATTCCCTCTTTCTAAAAACTGCATGGACGTTTAGTAAAGACAACAAAACAACATCCTGGGACATGAGACCGTAACCATGTGAATTTCTCCCAATCAAACAGGTCTAAACGAGATGACATCACTTTCCCACAATAGCTTTAGTTGTAAAAATATAGCAGACAATGACTTGGGAGTCTTTGAAAAAGAATTTCATGCCTCCATTATAAACAGCGTCCAGAGTGTGAAATACTGTAAGAAGCGCAGACAATTAGGACTTAAATAACATTTTTAAGTTTAAATTTTATCTCGTTAGAAAATTTGAAAACATCACAGGAATGGTTTGCTCTGAGTTTTGAGTCATTAGGGTACTCTGGTTATCTTTGCCTGACGATGACATCTTGATTGATGATGTGAAACATTTAAAATGTAATTAAATACAAAGAAGAATCAATAAGAGTTTGATAGGAACAAAACAATTTTTAACAGCACAGGAGCTGAATTGTTGGGGAAAACCCAGGTCATCAAATACTGCGATCGACCTATAAAACAGTTTTACTAACTCAATACTAGAAAACCAGCTTACCAGCTAGAACTGTGTGGGCTCTTCCAGATGCCTTGAATGTAATTATAAATCAGAAAATATCTGGGTAAAACACATAATTAGTAACTCTTTATTTAGTGACAGACAGTATTTTTTTAATAACTAGTCTAAAGGAAAGTTAGGATTTTGATAATGCTTCTTTCTCTTTTTTTTTGTAAATCTAATGTGGGTGTCAGGTTTAATTTTAGACACGGGTAAAACAAAACATAAAAAAATAGGACAAATGTATTTGCTGTGCAGATGTGTGAAGTTGTTTCTTGTAGTAAAACTGATTTTGGCGTATTAACACGTTTCATTTGGAGCTGGGAGGATGTGCTTGTTGTGGTGAAAGCCTGAGGCACGCGAGATGTGGCTTTTAACATACTTGAGTTTTGATAACGTCTAAAACGGAAAGAGTCTTTTTCTGCACCTGAATGTTATTTTAACCACATTAGAAAAATAATTTTCTTTGAGTACATTTTTTTGTTAGCAACAAGCTCGTGATTATGTGACACAGCACTAATGATGCCAAGTTGTTATCCACACGAAGATGCCTCCTGGAATCAAAAAAAACTTTAAGGTTGCATTCACACCAGCCCTGTTCAATCCGCTTTAATCAAACTCCAGTTTGCTTGCCGAAAAGGTCCGGCTCGTTTGGGGAGACGTGAATCAAACTGTGAAGTGGACCAAAAAAAAAAAAAAAGAAGATAATTCAGGTCCGCATACAAACCTCACTCTCGGTTAGGTTGACGTGAACTCTGGTGCGGTTTGAATACACGTGTGAATGCCAACTGGACTGGAAACCGCTCTAAAAGCAGGAAGTGAACTAAAGCGCAGGGCATTCTGGGTAGACACAATCAAAAGAGTCTGGCACTAGCAGGAGAAATGGCTTGTGGTCTTTCACAAGCGACAACAGAGAAATCCTACTAATCATTGTTGACTTTTTGTGAAGAAAGAGGTTGATCCGTCTCTTCTTCAGAGGTTCTTGTGTTATTTTCCTTCAGTGGTTCACCGCCACCACAGGCGAGGAGGGTTTGGTTCGTTTGACACAGCGCAGCTGAAAATGTAACAAATTACACATTTTTGGTCCCCAAGCGAACAAAGTTGACTATGAGATGAGAAAACTCCCTAAAAGATCAAATTTGATCGTGTTTTCATTGAGAAAAACTCTGAACCTCCCAACGGTTTTGAAGGAACGTAAAACCGGTGTAATCCTGCTGTGATCGTTCCTCACATAGAGGTGAAGCACTAAACTCTGCGTCTTACAGAGCGTTAGACAATAGTTAACCTGTTTGTTTATTAAAACAAATGTAATACAGACTTTAAGTACATGTTTTTTTCCCTCTGTCTCTACAGCCCCACCTTCATTCACAGCGACGCCGCCGCAGTATGTGGAGGCGAAGGAAGGGGGAAGCACTCTGCTCAGCTGCTCTGCCCAGGGAAACCCAAAACCAATGATCAGCTGGCTCAGAGAAGGGGAGGAGCTTGCAACCAACTCAAAATACTCGGTGAGGAAAAAACAAGAAAAAAAGAAAAAGCATGGATCCAAACAGCCAAAACCCTGATTTATGATTGTGCACATAAGTACAGAAAGGCTTTGTGCACAGATGGCGTCATCCACTGAGCCCATCTATACCGAAAGTATGTTACAGTCCACATCTCATCCTGGCTAATATTAGATCATGCTGCTGTTTTACTGGAGAATCTAGAAATTATTTATGTCTTATTCCTGATTTCCTGTGCTTAAAAAAAACCCCAAAATGAACACACACACACACACACGCTGAATCTTCCCAAATTGTATTGGGAAGAGTAACTGGCAGCGTGCCTCACATTTCTCAACCCTCTGTTGTCTGGTGATGTTGAATTTTTATTTCTGTGAGGGGAGGAAAAAAACAACAAAAAAACACAAAACAAAACAAAACCGTCCCCGTTGTCTGATGTCTGACAGGATATTTCTGGCACAGCTTCACTGTGGGTTTGATTTGAAAAAAAAAAAAAAAAAAAGAAAAAAAGAATGAAAAAAGTCTCTCAGCGACTCACAATGCAACATCAATAAATATCAGCTCTGTGGCGTCGCTGTTAGGGATTCAAAGGCGCTTAAAATACAGATGACTCAGAAGTGTGATGATGCGTTACAGCCACATGATGCCGCATGTTAAATAAAATGTGTCATTTGCACTTTCTTCCTGCTGAAGTCACTAATCGTGTTATATATTCTAAGGTTTCAAACCAAAGTGGTTTTGATCATGATTTTTTTGGATTTCTGAAGGTCTTGAAACATCTTTTTTTTTTTTTTTCAAATCTTCTCCATTTTTAGATCGGAACATGATAGCATGTTGTGCTAAAAAATATATATGACATGATTTATCTATAGGGGAAAAATAAAAAGGCTGAAGTGTGAACTTACAGACTACTCAAATCATCAGAGGTGAAAATCAAATCTAAAGCACGATGGTTTTATCTTTCCATTTTCAGTTATATTCAGACTTGTGAATGATAATGATAATTGTGATAATTATGTTCATTTTTATGTCCAGAATGGAGAAAAATATGCAAACAAAGCAACCAATAGTCTAATTTCATTACATGCCAAACACTGATCTTATGCATAACACCATGGATACCCAAAAAGACATAATGGGAAGATCATCATTTATTCAGTGACTAAGAAGAAAATCATGGAAAATATTCACAAGCAACAGAAGTGGTCATGTAAAAAGTGTCAGTGAATGGAAGCAGCTGAAAGTCTCACTTTTCTAAACACAAAGGGGTCTGTTGTATTCCTGACACTTTAATTGCTTTAATACAGCTTTCAAACTTTATTTCGACAACATTGTCAAACCTAAGCAAGTTTATTTGTAGAGCGATGAACCGGATCAAAGTGCTGTAAAATTCTTAAAACATAACACAGTAACCTATTGTTAAACAGCAATAAACATTACGTTTTGTCAAATTGTTATCCATAACTGCCTAAGTCCTATTTTGTAAAATGGGACTTAGCTAATTATGCTATTAGGCTAACGAAATGCCATCATGAAACAAATGAACATTAAATATATAGATCAATTTACTCGCCATTATGAATACAAAGCAACAATAAAGAAATGGGTTTCTAGCCTTGATTTGAAGGAACTCAGTGTTTTGGTTGTTTCAACTGAAAAGTGCGTCTTAATATCTGGTTTGGAGAATAGCTTAAAGAGAGATTTTGATTTGTTAATGTTTCTTAATTTTAAGACGTTTACAGTTTCATGGCTCTAAAATGTGATCAAATCTGGAGTTTAACAGACTGTCGACTATTTGATTGACCTTTGAAAATAAAAAAAATCGTTTGATAGAGCGATAGGAAAAGAAGCCGCTGACATCCAAAGCAGAACGTCTGCAGGTCGCAAATCCGTTCATCAGAACCACTGCAAGACGTTACCATAACGCCAGTCTCGCATCATAAAGAAATAACGGACGACTGAAGACTTTTTCGCATCACTGTATCGGTCTGATCAATATAAGTGAAGGCACTGAGGCACTTCAGAAAAAAAGGGGAGAAAAGAAAAACGGCCTTTGAACAGAACAGATTGTCACTATTTTTGCAACTTTTGAAGCAGTTTGCCGCCTCTCTTTGCAGCGTCTATTCACATTCCTGCATGTCACCGACATTCCAGTCGGCTGCAGGCAGCACACGCTCCTCGCTTCCCCGCGCAGGACGCACTGTACACGAAGTGACAGGATCACAGGGAGCCTGTTAAAAGACCTCGTTCACTTCTCTTTCATTTTGCTGCTCTGCTCCCTCCAGCCGCCTCCCTTAACAGCATTCCCTCAGTAAACGATTAGATAATGTTCTGATGTATAATTAATCTTTCTTTTCTGTATCAATAATACATTAACCAAGGATTAAAAAAATAATAATAATAATGAATGTAGTGCTAAAAAAGGAGGAGATCTTCTACAAATTTCACAGCTTTTCCACAATGTTTTCCTCTTTCCAGTGCATCTGTCCTTAAATGAGAGAAAGTTCTCTTCTAGTTTAAAAAAATGAGAGAAAAAGACTGAGCATGAGGGGATGTTTGTTCACTGGACTGGCTGCAGATCCACAGAGACATCATGGAGAAAAGGAGGAATGTGATAGTCTGGGTTGGAGTCTCTGCATCCTCCCTGTTTTTATGGGCACAGACAAAAAGAGGACATTGAATTTGAAGGCTGGGAAGGAGTGAACAGCTGCCAAGATGGGATTATAAGGCCTTCTCTGAAACAGAACAAAGAAAACTGGAAAATAACAGTGGCTTCCCGGTGGTTTAAGGCTGCACGTTGTGTCAGTAAATGTGGAAAAATAAAAGCTGTTATTTTTAATCTCTGTACGTAGACAGAAACATACAGTGTAGAATAAGCAACGAGGTTTGTTGGATTTGTCTTCAATTGCTAGAAATTGAGCAAAACAAAATATAAAACAGTTGATCCCTGAAATATTAGGACACTATGGATTTTATAAGTCAATTATGTAAGACACTAATCTGTGTTTTGGATACATAAATTGAACTAAAACATGAGTAAACGTATTCATGTTTTGGTTATTTTAAATAAAAAAATGAGTACAAATAATAATAATAAAAAAGACTAGTAATGTTTTTGCGTTTCAGAATTAAAGGAGCGGTATTATGTATTTTCCAACCATTTTATAGCACAATCAAGTCACTCATTTTTATAACAACCTGTAGTTGTCATAAAAATGTTGTACACATCAAACATAACTAAAAATAAATTTGACTTCATAATTTGACGCCTTGAAATTAGGCCCCTGTCTCTTTAAGAGGCTCCTACTCTTTCCTCTTTCACAACAATGCATTATTTTAAGCCACTTGCAATCATTTTGAGGAAATGGGTAACGTTTTGTAGGAGCAAGTGTTTAGGCACCCTGAATGGTTGCCAATGGAGATTCAAGGATTTATTAGACATGCGTGAGAAAAACAAAGCAACACTCCACATATGTTTTTGATGAGGGAACAACATGATAAATTGAAGATAAAGTCATTTTTACATAATACCAAACCTTTAAAATGTTTTGCCCTAGTTTGTGGTTGAGTCAGAGTCACACCCCTTTAGTTTTAGGAGGAACAAGTTGGAAATTGTCCTAAGAAACTGGTATTAAAAAGCATTAACTATGATGCAGATTGAATGTGCTTCTTTAGTTAAGTCAGTGGAAAGAGTAGTTCCACTTTTTTGTTCAAAGTACTTCAAGAATTTGAATTTTTTTTTTTTTATTACAGTGAAAAAGGAATTTTTGTAAGTAAAGACTTTAGAAAATAATAATATAAAAACTGCTTCAAAACAATACAGTGAGATTATGGATTAGCATGCTAGCATGCTAAAACGGATGTTATCTCTGGATGCTTTCATGTCAAATTATGACTTGAACATGACAGCATAAAGTAATATTCCAGTCTACAGGTTGAACTATAATCTCACCTATTTAGTTAAAAAAAAAATTATTGGTTTAATGAAAGAAGAACAATTTCAATCTCTCCCGGCTAATTCGATCCTTGCACATGGCTCCCTAAGCCTCAGAGTGATACTTCACAACAAAGCAGTGACTAGTTAGCACTCCCGGCACTCGGCACGACACGTGTGCTGCTAGCTTGCAGCAGCGCCACACAAAGTGCTATCTCGCTGAAGATAAATGACGATCCAGTTTGCCAACAGACTCGCAGAAGTTAAAAGCTGCTTTGGTTCATCCAACAGTAGCCCGACAAACATTTGAGGGACGGATGAATGGGAATAATTCTGCAGGCGCCGCAGATTCCCCCCTCTGTGCCGCGTGAATGGACACACTACAGCTGTGTGTGACTTGAATGGACAGAATCTCTTGCAACCCCTTGCATAATTTATGAGCATTTTCTTTGTTTTTCTTTTTTCTTTTTATGCTTCTTTGGTTTGTTTCATGTGCTCCTTCATTGCGGGGATTGCTTGGGAGCAGAATGTGATGTTTTCAGGCTTACAAAATGTAGCAATCACACTTTAACAGGTTTAATGTTAAAGGCAAACAGGAGGTAAGGATGCACAAAAAAAAAAAAGAAAAGCAGTTGTCATACTATGGGCTTAATAGAAGTGGTCAAACAGTTTTTTTAAACAAATCTATTTTAAGGAAGTTATTTTAAACTGTTTTTGACTTTAGTGCAGCTAACATAACTAAATCGAGAGTCTCTATTTATCTTCGGATACAGATTCTTATAACTAAGAAAGCAAATCCAGCATATTTTATTCCAGATGGAGGTTGAAAACTCATGGAACAGGTGAAGCTACTCGGCTCTCCTGGCATCTGCTGAAAGTCTGTCTCTCTCTCGCTCTTTCGCAGCCTGAATGGGTCTCGGACACGTTTCCAAAGTTTCCTTTACAATAACCTCACATCTCTGTTCTTCTGAAACTTTTAAACACCTTAGAATCTGCAGTGGTGTGAAGAAATGAATGGTTTGTGTTGTTGTCGTCATTACATGAGGATGTTTGTACTTTGGGGTTTGTTTCTTTGTAGTTTATTTCCTTGGCTCCTGCATTTTGTTTTATGTCTTTGTTTTTGTTCATTTATTTATCACTCTTGCCTCTTTGTGCTCCTGCCTGTGTTGTCTTAGATTAGTATTTATTCTGTACCCTTGCAGTTACTTCTTTGCGTCCTTCTGTTTTTCTTTCACCTTCCCCTCTGCCTGTCAGCCTAATATCTGCACAGCTGTTATCTATCACCTCATCCTGCGCTACCTGTGCGCTTCTTCTGGTGGTGTCGCTTCCCTCTGATTAGCTCCTCTGGTTCCCTGTCATTTTCACTCCAGATTCATGCTAAAAAAAAAAGCTTTTGTGGCGCGTTCAATAAGCGTACGGAGCATACAACAGAGAGAAAGCCAAGCAAAAATGAGACATAAAGTTGTGTTAACTGACTGAATGTAGTCTAAGTAGAGGAGAAGGAAACTTACCCTGTTGAGGGAAAGGAAGGTGCAGAAGCTCATTAGACTGCACAACAAATTCGCAATGCAGCTCCGCTCCTATCAATCACACATCCCAGGTGATCTGCACTTGACTCACCCTGAGGTTACAGAAAGCAACATAATGGAGTTGGAAGATGGTAAACGAAAGCTAAAAGCGGGAGAAGTTGAACTTCTTACTCAAATTATGGTCTAAAGACGAAAGCTTAATTCAAATATGCATCTTGTTTACTTCGAGTTGGATTTTTTTTAGACCCGATCTCAGCTCTAAACCTAACCCTCCTTCAGACATCTCCACAAGTTTCTCCCAAAACCTCTGATGCTTAAGTCGCTTTTCTTCATAATTACGATGAACTGTTTTATAACAGCTGGAGCTCTCCCGTTAGTGGAATCCAGAGGAATTCTTGCACCCAAGAAACTCAGATATTTTATTGATGTAGAGCTCCAGTGACTCTTCTGCTTAACATCAGCTGCAGCAACTCCACTGTACGCTACATTGTTTGGTTTAGCGCAAACGGTACACATAAATACCTGGAAATTCAAAAAGAAGCTTGACGGCATCTCCTTTGTTTCTGACCTGAAGGTACACGATGGCAGCCTGACCATTCTCGGCATCACCAGAGACGACAGAGGGGCGTACACGTGCAGAGCGTACAGCGACCAGGGAGAGGTGCTTCACACCACCCGCCTCTTGGTTCAAGGTAAGGCGTCATCAGACTTTAAAACTAAACGACTCGTCTGCCGGTCTTCGTTCACAGCGTCGGGTTGGCTGTGCATCAACCCGGGCGGCTCAGTTTCAGCGTTTAGACCTATAGGCAGCATCCTGGCGCACTCATGTGTTAACCGTACCTCGCGGGGATGTATCAGGCAGACCGACGCTTAGCTCTACAGCCCGCCTGTGTAAATATGTACGTACGGCCGGAACGTCCCCGTCTGTTTCTGGTCCATTACCCCGCCTCTTTCTGCTAGACGCAGATCAGATAGATGGGTTCGCGCTACCAGCCTCCCGATACGGCGCTGCTGCTGCTTCGGGGAGTTAACAGTGTGTATTTAACAAGCAGCCGAACGCCTCTCTTTTACGGCAGAGTGGGCATCAAGTCTATTTTAACGCTTGACTTCTGTAGGTGCAAACAGCAGCGAAATTGCAGTTCTCTGTGTTCACAGAACAGCAAATACAGACAGCAGACAGTATAAGCAAACACTTAGCTATTATTTTGTTGTAGCAAATAGAGGAGTCGTATTGTTAAGACGCATTTTATACAGATACAGATGTAGAAAGATGTGGCTGTAAGAATTTACGCCTTTCCAAAATTCTTCAGTTTTCACTTTTTTTTTGGTCTCAAATTGTCAAATAAACGTCAAAAATAAGAGAAAATACAAGTTTAAATTTTCGTTTAGTTATTTATGTTATTAGGCAAAAAAATCTATCCACATCTGCCCCCTTAACCTATAACCCATGATTCATTTGCAATAAGACTTTTGCAGTGCGATAAAGGAACTGTGACCCCACCTCTTCTTCTTGCAGAGTTTTTTATTTGTTTATAGGTTTTGTTGGCTCTAGTGGCCTTTATTTGAAAGTATATAGTTTGACAGGAAAGAGGGTTATGAGAGAGGGGGAAGACATGCGACAAATGTCACCAGGCCAGGAATCGAACCTGCAACCACCGCCACGAGGACCAAGGCCTCAATATGTGGGTTATGCTTTGTCCCTACACCACCACCACTACCTCTCGTCTTCCAGAGTTGTTTTAATTCAGCCACGTTCAAAATGATTTCTAGCATGAATGTCACTCAAGGTCAAATTTAAATTTGAACTTTGACTAGGCCCCTCCAAAAACTTCCTTTGGTTTGGTTTGAGCCATTCAGAGGTGGGCTTCCTGCTGCGCTTTGGCTTACTGTACTGTAAAATGCAGGTTTGCCTGAACTTAAGGTCATAGTTTGATGGTCGGACATTTTCCCACAAGATTTTTTGTTTTTTTTGTTTTTTTTTCAATGGTAAGCAGAATCCAGAATTCACTTCTTTGAATTAGGGCATGAAGTATTCCCTCTTTTAAGTCTTTTAGTCATATTGTCAGACATGTTCTATTAATTTTTTTTGTTTAATTTCTGACAATGTTCATGAAATAATATTTTGGAAAATATATTTTGTGAATTACTCAAGTTATCGGAGTTTGATCTCAAAATTAGTTTGATCTGAGACATTTAAGTTTGACACAAAGCAGAGTTAGAAGGAGTCTGTTACTGAGCTTTAAAGCATACATACCATTTTTTTTTTAATTTTGCACTTTGGAAGTAAATTCCTTGAAACAAACACTGATGCTGTATTATTCTATGTTGGCTTATTGAGCCTTTTTGTATGCTGTGTGGCCAGTGAGACAGCTCAGATGAAATCTGAGTGTTATAAATTTTAAAGTTGGTACTCTTTACCAAACACGGTTGGATCATGTAAAGTCTCTGTTTTGATGAGGCTCATTTTCTGATTAAAAAAAAAAAAAAAAAAGCCTAAAACCAACTAAACGTATTAACCTGTTAGCTTTGTTATCTCCTGATAATGAAGTAATTAAAGTGTTTCTACAAAACAAGCCCTCGTGTCTTTAAATAGCATCATAAAAAATGAATTTTTAAGATGGCTCCTCTCCGCCTGCCTATTTTTTAATAGAGCGACCAGCGAAAGAAGGAGCATTAATAGCGTTAGTCCTTATTGCCCCCCTCTGTCACCAGCCAGGCGAGATGCTAATGTTTAATCTGAGACTCTGTGACTGCTTGTTAACCTCTGTCATATTAATATCAGATTTACACCGCTGCGATCCACTGCTACACCTCCCGAGTGCGCGTGCAATAATCCGTCAATCATAAAATCCACAATAAGTGTGTTCCCCCCTCCCCACCACCACCGTCTACTTTTATTCAGTGTTTCAATATGAAACGTAAAACAATCTGATCCCCATGGCGACGTTTTTTTTTTTTTTTTTTTTTTAATTGCCGAGTGCGGCGCCTGCCGGTTGTCTCGGCCGATGTGTGAAGCTGAGCACAAGGAGAGGAAAATACCTGGGAGGTTTCTGTCATGAAAGACCGCTTACCATTCATGGGTTCTGCTGCTTTTATTGAGTTTTCTGCAAAACTTGCAGCACCTCGGGAGGCCGGAGGGGTAACAATGTGAAGCACGCCTGAGTTACAGCTGCGACTACTGTTAAGGTTACAGTAGCCGGCTGCTCTCTGTGTCGTCCGCCAGACTGAGGTGAGGTAATGTAAATAGTGTGTAGTGTGTGCTTTTGCTCACACTGACGTTTGCTAAGAGAAGAAACCTGGGAGTTTCTTTATGCTACTTTTTTATTTTCATCAAAATGTGCAAAAATATTAATATTAACAGTATTCATTTGGGTATCTTGGTTCATTAGGCTCCCAGATCACAAATTGAGGATTTGAGAATCTCTGGTTCGTTTTGTCCCAGAAATTATTGCAATAAAGAATAACGTTATCTTTCTGATACCATTTTCAATTAATATGTTGATAATGGCATAATGATGCAGTTCCCCCTCTCTAAGAGAAATAAACTTTAACTGTGTGAAGAACGCTTAACGCTGAGAGCACGACAACTAGCAGTAAATAACTTGGAAATAAAAACTACACACAACCAAACCCGTAAATAAAATAGATTATAAAGTGAAAAACAAAAATTGCTCTTCAAATAATGTTAATATCAAATCAGAAATTATGGAGCTCATTTTGATTTATCATGCGGCCAATTGGTTATTGGCTTACCTGTGAGTTCATGAATATCTCAGGTGGCATTTGGACGGGTCGTCAGTCCAACACAAGAAAACAGGAACAAACAACCATTGATGTTAATCTTCAGCTTAATCTTTAGTTTTATTCAATTTTAAATGAATGAAAAACAAGATGGATTTATTTTAAGGATTGCTTCTAATCAAACGTAGAGATCAGATCAAATAGTGGGTTTATATATAGATATATAGACATATCTATATATAAAGCTCTTGTCTTCTCTTTGTTCTTGCTGTTGTTCTTAACACACAGAATGTAAACGAGGTTTGAATCTTCTATATTTTATTTTAACTTTTTGCTGATGCGCCGCTGAAAACCAAGAACAGAGAGAAAAAAAGAATGAAAGTTTCACTGATACGCACCACATGGCAAAAATTGTAGTGAATCAGTATTAAAAACAGCAACGGCATTTCTCTAGTCGTTACTTGTTAACGGTTGCTGTTGATGCTACAGAGAAGACTAAAACTTCAGCTTTTTTTCTTTCCCCTCCCTCAGGGCCTCCGTACATCGTCTCGCCACCAGAAAACGTCACCGTAAACATATCTCAGAACGCACTCTTCACCTGCCAAGCGGAGGCCTACCCTGGCAACCTGACCTACACCTGGTTTTGGGAAGAGGACAACGTCTACTTCAAGAAGTAAAGTTATGATCAAGTTTACTTCTGTACTGTCGCTGCAGAAATCTGTTGTTTGTGGGGGGGGGAGGGAGGCGACAGGACTTTGACATTTAAATGACCACCATGCTGACAACTCATTGCTCTCTGATGGCAGCATCACACTCTGTCAGGTCTTTTGACATCTGTGCGCTTCACACAGCGATGAGCTAAAGCGTAACCCAGACCTCGACAGGCTCCAGAGAGATTTAGGGGTAGAGACGGTCGCAAAGTGAGGAGACTGAAGAACATGAGCGTAGACGTCCAGACTGGAAAAGAGAGGCAGAAACAGTCAAACAGGGGTGTCAAAATCATTTCAGTTTTGGGCCAAATCAAGATCATGAATGCTCTTAAAGGGCCAGTTGTGCCAGAATGGATTGATAAAAAACATGTTCACAAACTGTTAAAATATCAAATTAAGTATTATTGTTGAACATATTTTCAGTCCCTCCAGGATTTCACGATCCTTTTTGTGATTTTTTTTTTGCAATTAATTTTAGAAATATTTGTGATAGTTTTGCTTATTTATGATTTTATTAATTTATGATTATTTATTTATGATATATTACTTGCTGTATAGATCACAAACTATAATCTGACATCCATTAAGGCTGAGGCAGCGGTTTAGCACAAGTAAGAAAGTTTTTGAGAAAAATCAGCAAGAAACTCTCAATTACTCTCACTTTATTGGCGCAATAAAGTGCGAGGATTTGTTGATTTTGTGTGAATTTCCACAGTAATCCTCAAGAAACTGGAGGGACTGATAGATATAATTAGTCAGTAAATGAATAAAAACTGAATTGACTTGTTTGATAACATAATATTTAAACACACTTAGTTTTTAGTCTAGAATCTAGAGGGCCACATAAAAAACTATGGTGAGCCAGATTTGGCCCACGGGCCTTGAGTTTGACACCTGTGGTCTCCTTAAAGCTGCAGTATGTGGCTTTTAACATGAATGTTTTTTTACATATTTGTTCACCGGGTTGTGAACGTGTGTTATGAGACAGATAAACTGTCAAATCCCAGGAGAGGCGTCTTAAGCTGTCACTCAACCTCATGTATCCGCTGCTAAATGTGCTAGTGGTGGAGAACCATTACTTACTATTACAGGAAAACGGTTTATCTGCCATTATCTGTGGCTACGCTAACTAGCCTTAGCATTCAAAATAACATCTGCTCAGGGGCTAAATCTGTAGTGGAAAAGGGATGAGCAGCGCCACACGAGATTGTGATTGACGAGCGCTAATACCCGCCTCCTGGCTCTGATTGGTTGTTTTTAGATAGAACGGCGGAAAGGCAGAGGACTTCTCATACTATACTGTCCCATCGACATAGTGAGTTTCAACAAATATGTAGAAAAATATTTTCCATAAAAGTTACATACAGCATACAGCTTTAAGCAGCGTTTAAAGTTGGAGTTATTCACTACTTTGTGTAGGCCAGTAAAATAAAATCACAACACAGTTTGACTGTAGGATGACAAAAAAATAATAAATCTGATCTGTAGTCATCAGTGTTAGCCATGAGTTTGTTTTTGGACATGCAGCTGAGAGGAGTTTCAATACCAGACAGCTAAACATTGTAAGGGAGAAACTTTTATAACCTGAGATAAAAGTGGTCATGTGTGTTTAAAGCTGAGGTTGTCACTGAGATTCAAGGATTTGCCCAAAATCTTCTCATGTAAAGGATTGTTGTTCAATATGCACCGAGTGTGTTGGCGGGGTTTTCAAGCATTGAGTTATCGGCTCAGCTCAGGAATCTGCAGAAGTTGCAGCACTGCTATGCTTTAACTTAGCTAACTTAAAAGAGAAAGTTTCAGTCATTTGCCAGTAAGCTGTTTTTTCCTTACTTAAACGTTCAAAGATGCAAAATGTATTTCCCTGTTTTTATGTTGAGAGGCAGAATTAAAGCTAATCATTAAAATTACCTAAGAGCTTTGGCCAAACTATTACAAGCTGATAACTTTGTTGCTTAATTAGCAAAAAGAAATCTCAGTGCATTTAAATCCGACTTAATGGAGCCCACACCCTTCACTGGACGCAGAGGGATGCCCGTCTCTTCCCAATTTTGAAGTTAGCCAAGATTTCTTCCCTGCTTACCTCAGCTGCTGTAGCTCCCCCTTAACTTATAAAAACTTTTTAATAAATGAAACACAACTGAGCCACGTCTTACGGCCAGCTATTACTCCCTCCCCCGTGTTTAACTTCACATTTTCTTTCTGTCATCATGACCAAGATGCGGAATGGTTTACAGATTCAATATATCCCGGTCTTAAGAGGCAGATGATGCTGGTCGAAAACACAGGCAGGTCAAGGCATTACTTGTTTTAAGTTTTTAAACATAAATATGATATGGTCAAGTTTTGCATTGTTTTGAGATTTATAGTTTTTTTTTTTCACTGTCAAAATAATCAACAGATTAATCGATTACTAATATAATTGTTAGTTGCAGCCGTTTCACAAAGTCATGTCATCGACTTAAAGGAATGACTCCCAGTTTGTTAGCTTTGTTAGCATCTAGCCTGAACTGCCCTACAGTGTTAACTTTGAGAGAGCATGACAATGTCTTCCTTTTCAGTAGCTTGTTATATCCTCGTTTAAAACTCGCTTAATCTAAAAGTGCCAGCCAACTGCAAAAACATAAAAATACATAAAACATTCACCTTCATATTTAAGTCTACTGAATAATGACATATCTATCAACTTCTGAATTTAAAGTAGTAATCATTATTTTGGTATTTGGCAAACAGGAAATGGTTAGTCTGGTTTAATGTCAGAAAGTGAGGAAAAAAAGGTTTTGTCTGTTTATAGCGTAACTATAACTATTTGCTTTCAACTCTTTTTGTAAGTTCCTTACAAACCTGAACTCATCAACACAAGTAATAACTTTCTAATAAAAAACAGAACAAGCAAAAATAAACAAATATCTGATATCTATACACATATAAGTTATGTATAATAGGTGACAGACATCATGGAGCATGGGCGCAGGTGTCAGAGAGCAATTAATGGTGTGAAGCTGTTCGTATGATTTACAGTTGTTGCTTGTAATTATTTATAGACCAGTCGGTAAACCAACGTTTGACCTGATTATGAACCTTACATGAACATAACATTGGGAGTGTTCAGATTGATCGCTAGCTTTTCTTCTAAATATGACATGGTGCTTATTGGACTTGCGACTTATTGGCGCATTTATGTGATTTCATACTGTTACTTAAGCACTGCAACATGGAAACCACACTGTTATTTTTAATGTTTTCTAAACATGCATGTTGTTCGCTGCACTAAGGATGTCATGTTTCAGGTGGTTTGTCCCCGATTCTGATCAGTCAGAGTTGTCTGGTTCGGAGTCTGACCCCGACACTACAATGAGGTTAAGAACATTTTGATAACTTTTTACCAAAGGTTATCAAAAAAAAAGTAGAAATTACATAGATTACATAGATTCACACACAATTGCGCTCAAGCATATATTTGCAATGATTTTTATTTATTTATTTTTTTTTATGGGTTTGGCTTAAAACAAATAACATAAAATTCAGTTTAATGAAAATGTTTTTAAAAAAAATTACATAAGCCCAAAAGAGATTTTGTGTCAAATATGTCAACCTTACCAAAATAATTTCCTTTTCCTAAATGCCAGAATGAAAGAGAATTTATTTTATTACCTTCTGTAAATTCAGAAGTTGACATCCTCTATGATCAATGTGCTTTTAAACAACCTGGGAAAGCCCAGGTGAGGTCTGATAGGCAAATTCATATCATTTAAGTTAAATGGAGACACACACGTGGAGATATTTTAAGGCAGCACCTCAAAGACGCTGCTTCGTTGTGTGGCGTCATGGAAGAATCCACAATGTTGAATGAATGTGTTTTGACTGAAGTTTTGCTGAAGGAGGGACTGGTGCACTTACACAAAATAGATGATGCAATGAGGAAATAGCATTATCTGGAAATATTGAAGCTAGCCAGAATGTTGATGTTTGGATGCAAATGATCCCTTCAGATTAACAATAGCTGCGTCTACATTGACTTTAAAACTGCATAAATTGGAATTCCGAAAATAAATGTGCTTAATGGAAAAGTGGAAATTTTGAAAAAAAAAAAATCTTACATTTTTCCATAAATCGTTTTTGAGTTGATCTTTTTTTTTTTTTTATTGGAGGTGTCGTGTATTTCAACAGAAGCACTTTTTAAAAAAAATTAATACAATCATAAATAAGCAAAACTATCACAAATATTTCTAAAAATAATTGTAAAAAAAATCACAAAAAGGATCGCGAAATCCTGGAGGGACTGAAAAGATGTTAAACAATAATACTTAATTTGATATTTTAACAGGAAATGCATTTAAGCTTAAAATCTCCCACAATAAATTTCATTCATTTATTTAAAGCATATGGCTAATTTTAAAAATCCCAGCTAACCCAGAGCAGGAAAGGTTTCATCTAATTTAATAAAAGAAAATGAGACAAAAGGGATGCATTTTTTAATATAACATATGTAAAATCTGGTTTTTATCTGTATTTTTTGTTCAATTTTCAGTTAATAATTAAAGTTAAACTCGAGTCACAAAGTAGCCAAAGAAAGCTTTTTGCAATTTACTTTAGTGGGGTTTGGTTTAAGTAAAACTTTAAGTTAGAGCTGCAGCCAGTTTCAATGTGCGGAGAGCTCTTATTTTTTTTTCTTGAAAAAAAGGACAGGATATATCTGCCACACGAATAGCGTCTTTAGGAGCAAAACACCATCGAGCAGGAAATTGTAAAGGCGGTTCCATGTGGCAGATTTATTTGAATCTCTGGCTTTGTACACTCTGTTCTCCACGTATCGCCTCGCTTCTGGCTGCTGTTCGACTCTCTGCTGCTCTCTTATGGCTCTTTGACGCAGCGTAGCACTCGGCCGGGGCTGGGGAGGGGGGTGGAAACCTATGCATGCCGTGTTTCAGAACATGTGTCGTCCTCTCGCAGTGACCTGAAGCTCCGAGTCCGCATCCTCATCGACGGCACCCTCATCATATTCCGGGTCAAGCCGGAGGATGCCGGGAAGTACACCTGCATTCCGAGCAACAGCCTTGGGATCTCGCCGTCGGCTTCAGCGTACCTCACTGTTCAGTGTGAGTGTTACTGTGGCAACCAGTTGGAGGAGGAGGAGGAGGGGGGGAGGGGCAGAGCGAGCTGTATGTGGAGATGGGAGCAGCAGCAGCAGCAGCAGCAGCATCGGCAGTATGGAGGTTGTAGTTTTTTGGCTGCTCCATGACTGAAACGAGGAGAATCCTTGTGAATTTGAAGGTCAGGAGTCAAATGGAGGCAGTGGAATCGTTTTCATGCTCCTAATGGAATTACTCCTCACTCCTTCTTTTGTGCCCTAAGCAGGACGGGCTCGTTGTCAGACGCCTTTTTTTTTGTCCCCCCCCCCGCCTCTCCTTATGCATTTTTTTTTACTCAAGTCCCAGGGTGTGAAACCATGAAAATCCTCTCCGTAAGCTGCGGCTGATGAGAAAATAACGCCACGTCTATATAAAAGATACCCAACCTTTAGGCTTTATGTTGCCGTTGAGCTAATTTACTCCCAAGTTGCTGCTGGTAATTGATTATTGTGTTACAGCATAAGAGGAGGGAGCCTAGAACCACCAGCCTAACATGGAGCCAACATAAAGGCAGAGACAGAGAGAGAGAGAGGAAAAAAAGAGTAGTGGAGGCTAAACGAGCTTTGTACAAAGATGATTGCTCGAGAATCCTCCTTTGTTTTCCTTTTCAGCAGAGAACTGGACTCAAAAGACAAATTCAGGCATGTGTTGTAGAAATATTCATAAATTGTAACCGCTTTCTGACTGGAAAATCAAAACAAATATGTTTTTTTTGTGCACACGTGTTTTTTTTTGCACATTTTATGGCCTTGTCGGGGATATTCAGGGACAACTCCCAACACTTCTGCTTGCTGCCACCTAATCTTCACTTCAGCTAATTCCCCTTTCAGAGCTCCTTTCATGTCTCCCCCCAGCATGCCCCGACATTTATTTTTATTTTTTATGGGTATAATGTCACCCGTTTTGGAAATGTAGCATAAAGTCAAGAATTAAAGTTACTAAAACAAATCAAAAAATGAATTTGTATCACCAAAATACATTTTTTTTTATATGTTGCCAAACAAAAGACATAAAAAATTGCCAATGCTGACAGATGTATCGCATGTTGTAATCTTCTATAGAATAATTAACCTGAAAACCTGAGATGTCAAAATGACGTTGCTGCTCAGAACAAAATAAAGGGGACATATCTTCAATTTTCTAATCTTTCCTCCATATTTGTGTTTCGGCTTGCCGTTTTTGACAGATAAATCCATTCCCATGACTGAAATGAATTTATTTCATCTGAGAAATAAGTCAATAAGAGTTGAAGGAAAAAGAGCAAGTTCAAAGCAGAACACAACTTAAAATTTATGAATTGATTTTGAAACGAGAAAAATAGGACACCTAACACACCGGCACTCTACGGAGTGATTTAAAATCCCTTTGTAAGCCCAGGCTGCATGCAGTTCACAATGTTGGCAACGTCTGCTTCTGACAAAAGCTTGTCACGGCATATGTCTTCCAACATCTGTCACCTTAAAAAACCTGAGTCATATCAATGAGCCAATCGCTGATTCTGCAAGTTTCACTTTTATCCACATAACCAGTGTTTGTTTAGCTGCACAGTAACAATGTGGACATTGAAACGCATGTTGCCGGATTGGGAAATGCATTTTTATGGACTGCACTACGTGTGTGGTGGATGGAGGGAAGCTAAGCTAGTGATAACAAATCAGACTTCAGCCACAGTTAAACTCTCTCTTCCTTATTTGGCTCAGAAAGATCAGAGTAACTACGGTGTCCTCAGATTTTCTTTCTTTCATCTGAATCACAAATCAAATTCAACTTATGAAGGTAGAACAAAGTGTTTCCAAAACAGAGAATGCTTTCTTTTTTTTTTACATCAACAAAATTTCTCCAAGTTTCCTGCACAGAAGATCTTTGTTCTGCTCGCTCTGTACTTCTTGTATAAAAAAAACTTTTTTTAACACAATGTCTTATTTCAATACTTCAAAAACTGTTTTTGTTTTTAAATCAAGAAAAAAGTCCAGTAATTTCCAGTTTCCAGATACTAATGATAGATGCATTGTCGTCATCCCTTCACCATCATTTCTTCTTGCTTTAGCGATTTACGGTTTTAGTTTGTGCTTCATGAATGCGTTTTACACTTAGAGTTCTCCTAAGAAGTGTAACTAAGGCCGTTGTTCGTGTTCAGACCCCGCTCGAGTGATCAACATGCCCCCAGTCATCTACGTCCCACGGAAACTGCCAGGAATCATCCGCTGCCCTGTGGACGCCAACCCACCTGTGACATCAGTGAAGTGGGAGAAAGATGGCTACCCACTCAGGGTGGAAAAGGTCGGTCACCTCTGTCACAACTCATGACTGAGCTGTGACGCTTCAGCCTGATGTTACAGCTAAAATAAAGAATAGCTTCCAGTCCAAAAAGGACTTTATCCGCTTTATTTTAGCAGGAAGTTTTTTTGTTTGTTTTATTTGCTATCACCATAAATACTCATTGAGCTTGTGCTATAATATTTATTCATGTAACAATGTTTCTTTTCCAAAAGTGAAGTCAGTGTCAAAAACGGATATACGTATATATATATATATGATATACATTTAGCCTTTCTCTTATCCAGCAGTAAGTCTGACTCCAACAGATGTGCAAAATACATTTTGTCTTAAAATGCCTCTTTAACAATTTTTGCCTGCTCTGACTTTATTAGGATCATCTTCCACTCCGAAAAGTGCTGTTGTTAGTACAACATGTTAGCTCCTAGATAGTAACTCATAGAAATGGTCGTGGTTTTAAGTTTCTGACTGAGTGATCCCGGGTCAGCTCGGCTGAAAATCGAGCAAATTGAGAAACATCTTCCCACTTCCACACAACTCTTTCTGTGTTGCCTAATATGTCGGCGTTGAAGGTTGGTGTGTATTTTAGAAACACCACATCCTCTTTTATTAGGTCTAAAAATCTATTTTAATCTTGAGGATCTTGTTTTGTTTTGTTTTGTTTGTTTTTGCGCAGTTCAGAAACATTTAGATGGGCCCCTGAGAGTTCAGGAGCACCCAGTGAAAGCTAGGCTTTCAGACGCCCCCCTCCCTTGTCTTGTAGTACCCCGGCTGGAGCCTGATGCCAGATGGAAGTATCCGGGTGGCAGAGGCCACAGAAGACTCCCTGGGCACCTACACCTGTGTGCCTTACAACGCCCTAGGTACCATGGGCATGTCCCCCCCTGCCACTTTGGTGCTAAAGGTAGACATCTACTCAGATTTTTCATGTCTTCTCTTCTTTTTCTGCATTTTCTGATCTCTCGTCTGTATATTGTGTGTGTGTGTGTGTGTGTGTGTGTGTGTGTTTTTGTTTTTTTTACCAAGGATCCCCCTTACTTTAACGTGAGACCTGGGGGGGAGTACCGTCAGGAGGCTGGGAGAGAGCTAGTAATCCCTTGTGCTGCTTCTGGAGACCCTGATATACCAACTATCACCTGGAGAAAGGTGCTGCAGAACAACGCACATCCCCTACGTAGCATCTACTGGAAGCAAATCCGTTCTTACTTGTTTTTAATCTTCACCCAAAATGTTTTATTCGCACACCTTCCCGTCTGCTTGACTTGTTGTGATTTTCCTGTCAATCAAAGGTGGGGAAGCCAAGCAGAAGTAAACACAACATCCTACCCAGTGGCAGCTTACAGTTTCTGTCTCTCAGCAAGGAGGACCATGGAGAGTGGGAGTGTGTAGCCACCAATGTGGTCACAAGCATCACTGCCAGCACACGTATTCTAGTCATCGGTACTGATAAGTCCTCACGAATGCTCACAAATATCTTTGCAGCGACTTTGAGTTTACAGCGCTCCTGCTTTGTTGTGCGATTTAAGCCATTTGCAAGAGTTTAAACAGAGTGTAACGCCGCATTATGTAGTAATGTAATAAAATCGGGTTTTAGGATGTAATAAAGCATTATTAAAAGCACATTCTGTAATAATTGATGCAAAATGAGGTAAAATCCACGAATGCATTTTGAATCGTTTTGCTTTGAACGACATGTAGGTTCATACTGAAGGTCCTGGCTGTGAGTCTGGAAAGGTAACGAAATGCTCCAAAGTTTGGCTTTTATTGACCAAAGTTTAAATCTGGTAAAGTATCGTATCTACAACATGACTGTTGTAGATGCACATCGGATCCACTATGTATAATGAGTAGGAAGAAGACAAACATTTTACGATAGTTTATTTTATAGCAATAGTAGTATTCTAGAGCTAGCTCCTTATTTTGTAACAATCAACACTAAATGTAAGGTTGTTGCATAATGTGGATGAAAAAGTATTGCAAAATACTTGAAGGATTTTGTTACATTTTCCGTGAATGTCACATATTGCGGTCTCAATGATGTTTTATTACATTTTGAAGTTTGATTTTTTATTACATAATTCTGCGTTACAGAGAGCCTCATACTTTTATTTCTCTGTGCGAATCAGTATGGAGTCTCTCTTATGGAGAGAGCATCACATAAAGCTTTATACAACTAATTTAAAGTCTGAGTCTTTACAGACTTCCTGCAGCCTGTCGTTGATTACTAAACCAGAACTGTCTTTAACCGTTCATTTTTCCCTCTTATTGTAGCCTTACATTGTGCTTTCACAAACAAGACTTCAACATTACAATGTTTTTTTATGTTATCTTAAAGTAGCGTCAATGATCACCTAGCTAGCTCCCAGGCTAACAGGAAACAGTGGCCAAGTATGACATGAGTATTTACTAAGCTGTATAATGCCTCTTAAATTGTCGTGCGTCTTGGATACATTTATATGATAGATTGATATTACCGTAGTCAGTGAGGAGAAATTTAGTATATTTTAACTGCTAGCTTAACTTTTAACTGCTACCTGAACTGCTAGCTTAGTGACCTAACCATAATGTGTCACATTATTACCTCAGCTAGCAAGTGAGCAAAGCTGACTATCTTAGCTCACTAAGTGAAGCTGCTCGGTAGGTTTTGACCAAAAGTTAAAAACTTTTAGATTTCAAAATCAATAAATCACAAAACGTTTTGTTTATCATGCAATTTTTCTTTCTACTCCAAATGTCAAGAGTGTAGTTTTCTGCGTGGTAAAGAGGTGAGCGGGTCAGTAAGCACGCTGTTTGTTTGCCTGGCGGCTCCCCGTGCACCTATTATCCAGTGGCACAGCTGGCAGCATGCCTGAATGTGGCCAGCCGTCAGCTGACACGGGGTCAAAGGGCGGCGCTGACAGCTGTGCTCCTCAGACCACATTCAGGTCTCGCCTTAATCTCAGTGAGAAGTAACTGGCTTTGGGCCACACAGCACAGCTGTTATGTGGGTGGGATGAACTTGACCTGTGGCTGGTAGCAATCTCAGACCACATCACATCATCCAATCTGTTCCTGTAATTAAAAAAACAAAAAAAAAACAACAACAACTGAAGCATTTATATTGACACTATCTCCATAAAAACCCAGGGTATCATATTTACGTTGTACATGTTCTTAAAGTGCAATATTTTAAAAGGTTCTCACTTTGCTCTGTTTTTGCGGGGGGAAAAAAAACCCCACTCAGGTACCAGCCCACATGCTCCAGGCAATATCCATGTGTTGCCCTCTACGACCTCTGCTAATGTGTCCTGGGAACCAGGCTATGACGGCGGCTTCGAGCAGACGTTCTCTGTGTGGTACGGTCCAGTGTAAGTGCTCTTACTTTTACTTCTAGTTTTACTTCTAATCGATGTTTGCAACGGAAAACTAAACATGTTGGAAGGTTAGCAGCTATCTGGCAGAACGTAGATGCCTTTCTGCACCGACAGTGATTATAAAGAAGAGCTAACACTCAACTGTTCTGAGGAAACATCTCCCTGAATGTTTACACACATGGGTATTGAGTTTGGTTCACTGGCAGTGAACTGTGCGTGTGAAGTGATCTTCAGAACAACTTGGGATTGACGGTTGTGTTTTCTGAATAACACAAACTTAAATACCACACTAACTGTGTTTATGGTACTTTTATGACTGTGTTTCTGTTCTCAGGTCTAAGAGAACAGACTTTGGTCCTCATGACTGGCACTCGATGCCAGTTTCTGGTGCTCAGACCTGGTTGGTGGTGCCAGGGTTGGAGCCTGGGACGGAGTACCAGTTCAGTGTGCTGGCTCAAAACAAACTGGGCACAGGCCCATTCAGCGAAGTGGTGACAGTCACCACCGCAGGTAGGCTCTCCTAAATTAAGGTCGTTTGAATGCTAAGCCTAAAGCGGACGTCGTCAGTGACATTTTTAGAGTGTAACTGAACTCAGCAGCGTGCCCACTACCTCTCTGGAGGATTCACGGAAAGAAAAACAAAGTTATGTAGTGTTTATAGTTTGAAAGCACAATTATCTATATGTAATTTGCAATTTGAATCTCAAGAATGTAAGTCTGTTTCAATATTTTCAGTGGCTTATAATGAGCCGAGTAAGGGTGGGCTTACTTTATGTTACTGTGTTTGCAGTAACACAGGAAAACCTGAAGGAAATATTTGGAGGCTGCAGTTTAACCATAATAGGTTTCTTTTACTTTTCCTTTTAAAAATGTGACAAACATAAAAGCAATTATGCAAAAGTGGCAGAATTTTCATTGCTGGGATGAAAATAGCTGCAGCTCACGATTATAGTTATTGAGTACTCTATTGATTATTTTAACAATTAATCGAGTTATGGAAGGAAAAAATAATTGACACACTGTGCAGCTGTTTTATTTAACCACTTGAACTTATTTTATGCAATATTTGAGATACGCTAAATTGCAAACAGACAGTTCAGTTCCTTTTTGGTTAAGAAAATAAAAACTGTGTTCCCTAAAAGACAATAACATAGCATTGCTTTAGTGCACACTTGATCATTTTTCAGCAAAAGATGCATCTGCAGCTAAGATAATAATTCTATCATCAACATGTGAAAAGCTCGTCCTTTTCTGCTTGACTTGTGTAAAGTTCTTTACACAGTTCAGCTAAAGCAGAGAAACTACTTGCCTGATTTTAATGTGTTGGCTTTCAAAAGCAGCTCTGGCTTGTCAAAGCATGAACTCCTAAAGGGCTCCGAAGGCGTGCTACGATCTTAAGTCCTATGCAACAAGAGGTGTGGTCACCGTGAACAGGATTTGTTTTATTACCTGGTCCCACAGATTATGTTCAGAAATGAGACATAGTGGATTTCAAAGCCAAATTACATCACACTGCCTGACAAGAATTGTGTCGTTGCAGGGTGCAGGGCATCCTGCCGAATAAAATACAGCTTGAAATTGTGCAACCTTTGTAGGCGTCTGCAGAAGAGCTTAGAGAGAGGCCGAAGTATTGTTGTTGTAAATGCTGATTTTTTTATGAGCACTGTGTTCACAGGGATGTGTTGCACTGACTCATGTCTGACATGTCTAGCTTTCTGTTTACCTTACTTCTTTTGAACAATTTCGTGTACACCTTTTTTCACATTTTTCTCAGATTCTGAAAACAAACTCCAATATATTTAATTATTACCTTGTGCCACAGACCAACACAAAGTAGCTCACAGTTGTGAAGCGGAGGCTAAATGATAAAACATTATTATGATTTGTGTTGAGATGTCTTTGCTCTGATGGCCCTAAATGAAATCGAGTGTAACCAACTGTCTTTATTCATCCACTTAGTAAAAATAAGTGGATTTGCCTTTAATCTGAGTATAAATCCAAATGTTTTGAGAAGGCTTCATAAGTTTGTTACAGAACATTAGTGAACAAACAACATCAGGAAGACCTACGAACACAGCAGGCAGTTGCAGTGGTTTTGTTTAACCAATCAATGTAGCAGTGTAAACCTAGCTAGAAATGGCTGGACACCGTTTTTTGTTGTTTTTTTTTTTTGCCCAAAAATGTTTTTAGAAAAATTGAAAGAAAAAAAAAAAGTTTTTTTTTTTTTCCAGGTGAAGCTGACAATTGCTGATTGCCATGAGCTGTGAACTAGATGTTACTGGGTACAAACAATTTAACTCCTCACAGCAGGAACGGAACAGGCGTAACTAATTACATTAAAAATGTCAGTGTCCCATTTACGCGTACGGAAACACCAAACGACCGAGCCGTAAATAATCTCATTAGTTCCACCTGTTTGACAAGTCAACACGTAGGAGAAAGGAAAACTCTTCAGGAACAGCAGCGTGTTGGTGAAGTCGGCTGAAAATTACAGTGATTAAAAAATAAATAAATCAGGTCAATCACTGAATTACCTGTATGCCTTTTTGTGCTGCCTGTTTTAGTCTCTATTAAATGCATCCAGATGTACAGCTTGTGAATTGATCTCAAAAGGAAGAAAATAAAAGAAAAAAATTTGGGCATCATTTTGTAAGAAAAAAAAACAAACAAACTACTATGAACAATACTTATACTGAATACTGAACTCAAAGAAACACATGTAAATTAATGTCAACACTAGAAAATCACGTGTTGCAGAAGACTTGAAAAGCAGTACAAGATCAGGAGCTTTTTCATCAGCTGTTGCCTCGACACTGACAGAAATGCTCTGTTTCATTCAAATGTACATTTAGTTGCATGTTGCTTGCTACGAACGCTTGTCTTCAATTAACGATTGCTTAATGAGGCTTGCAAAGCACTGACCCAATTCTCACACTCGGATGACGTCCTCTTGATGGCTGACAATGAATGTTCACTGGAGTGAATTACCCAATAACCTGGATTTTTATGTTATTTCTAGAACTTTATATTAATGTTTTTATATATTATATCACAGGCAGTTGTTATAATACTTCATATATATAACAGCTACGACAAACTGTTGTATGAAGAGTACAGCTATTGAGCTCAATGCAATGCCATTAGGTTTGCTCTTCGCATACTGATTTAGCATCAAGTTAGTAACGCATAATAGTTATTTGAACATCACAAGAAGACGCCATGTTGGTTGTTAGGAAAAAAACACAGAACCCTGGAACATAACAATAACCCAAAACATAGAACATGTATATTTCTGGGGTGGGGGTGTTGAGTTCATTTAAATCGCTTTCTTTTCCAGGAATGAAAGAACTGAAGGTTAGTAGTATTTCTTTATAAAGGTGCTCGAGTTCTTTTCCATCTAATCCCTAACAGCTGAATTTCTGTCTTAGAATAAACTGGTTTTTCTAAACCACTTTGTGTAAATCAGATGCAGAAATGATTTTTTTTTTCCTGGAGAAACTTTATTTGGTGAGAATGCACCTTTTCAGACATTATGAGTGGAGGTGTGTCGTTTTCAGTTTTCCATCTCTGTATTTGATTACAGCTTTAATCTGCTGAGTTTTGTACAATTCCAATTCACTTCTACGTCTATTGAAATTTAGGAACAAGTTTCTGTTCTTCTAATTTTCTTTTTAAATGCCTTACAGATGACAAAAGACAAACTTTAATTCTTTTTCTCTCAATAAACACTTAAACTCAAAAGGTAGATTGTTTACAACATGAATTACGCCCTTAGATATGCTGCGTCCGTGAGGGCAAAAGACTTCTGATTGCCGTATACCAGTAAATCTGAAACTGCCTTTGTCCATTCGCCTTCCAGGCAATCGGTGTTCATTAGTTTGGAGTCTTTTATTAAATATTAAGGGTGTGATATTGACCTTAGTTGCTCTTAACTTGTTTTTAAGTTCAACGTGTCACGGTTTTTCCTTTTCTGAACTGGAATTGCGGCCCACAGGCTCTCCTCTGGGTACCGCTGAACCTCTGGTGCTTCTTACTCCACCACGGTGCCTCACAGCCAATCGCACGCAGCACGGTGTCCTCCTCACATGGCTCCCCCCAGCCAACCACTCGTCCCCCATCGACCGATATATCATGGAGTTCCGCCTTGGGGAGAGGTGGGAAGTTCTTGATGACCTGATTCCATCCACCGAGACTGAGCTGGTAGCGAGAGACCTCGTTCAGGTGAGTTAGACGATAACGACAGCGCTACGTTTGTCTGTTCCTGCCACCCAGATGAGACATACACAAATGTATCTTTGTTTTCATTGCTCCAACAGGAGTCCTGGTACGAGTTCCGAGTGATGGCGGTCATGGACGACCTGATCAGCGAGAGCAGCAACGTAGTCGGAGTGTCTAGCACAGGTCAGGGGTCTTTACAGAGCGGTGCTTTGCCAGTCGTTGTCAATCGGTTTTTGACCTTTCTGCGCTTCTGACGTCTTTCTGTCTCCTTGGCGGACTCAGCAGACCCCTTCCCTGCTGCAGAGTTGCCTGAAGAGGGGCTGGCACGGCCTGTGGTGGCAGGCGTCGTGGCGACCATCTGTTTTCTGGCAGCAGCGGTGCTGTTCAGCACTCTAGCGGCCTGCTTTGTCAATAAACAACACCGTCGAAAACTCAAGCGTAAACCAGGTTGGCCTCTCTTTACTAAGTCAACATTCTTCCAAATTCTTAAAGAGAGAGAGAATAAGAAGAACCCATCAGATCGTCAGTTCCCAAAACCACACACTAAATAAACTCGTAAAAGCACACGAGGAGTCACTGAGAACCCACCGGACTGCGCACAGGGTAAAAAACTTGTGGCATCCAAATGACCGCGTCTCTTAAGAACATGGAAGGGTTAATAATTTCTGGATATTTCTAACTAGAGTTTAACCGGTTGAATTTCTCAAGTGTAAGGAAATAAAGTATTCTTTATCTGACCTCTTGGTGGATTATAAAGCTGATTTTTGAGTTTTAATTTTGAACATTACTACAGTTTAGGGTGGCATATCAGCCAAATACAGCTCTGGAAAAAATTAAGAGCCCACTGCACTGAACCATATTGAAAACCTCATGGTTGTTCCACCAAATATTGAAGAGTAAAATGAGAAAAACTGATCATTTTAAGTGGTCTCTGAATTTTTTCCAGAGCTGTACATTTGAGTAAGTTCCAGGGAACTGCTGATTATTTAAATAAACTTTTTAGCTGTTTGAATGCGTAAGTTACCCACTTATCTTTATTTTCTTTATTTTCAGCGTAGAATGGCACTTTCCCTTTCTGTCCAAGTAATTTGTCCTGCCAAGCCGATGTTGTACTTAAACCCGTTTGTCCTCACAGATCCTCCCTTGTCAGTGACGCACTTCAGGAAAAGCATTGAGTCGCCGTAAGTAAAGACATCTCGAGCCCCCCGCCCCCCGCACCTCCTGCATTGCCGAGGTGGCAACAACTGTTTGTCTTCTCTTACACCCAGTTGTCTCACCATGCATGCACAAGACATACAGCTGAAAGTCACTTCAATATCGATTCTGATTACGACACGGTGTAAATTGAGCATGAGGCCCATGATGATGTAAAGGTTTCTTTTAATGGTGCGGAACAACATTTGCAGAGTCGACCCCCAACAGAATCATGGGCAAATTAAGTGGAAGCAGCAAAGTTAGCATTTTAAAAACACGTTGCTGTATGTGTTTTGACTTCTACCTCATCTGTGTCGTTTAACCTCGAACCGCTGTCTGCTTTTTTGTTTCTTTTTTTTTTTGTGCATGATTGTTGTGTTTAATGGTCTCGTTTCTTGTACAATATCGGCTTCATGTGTGTATTTGTCAGTTTGTAAATCTTGTGTACATGTTTGACTGCATTTCAATCTCAAAACAAGGTCCTTTCTGAAAAAGAATCTGTTTTCCAAAGTGTTTACTACCTTTTACATAGACCCAAAAAAAAAGAAGAGAAATGATCGGTTTCACTTCCCTTTCCTTATATTTTCTTATGAAAAGATGAAGGCAGGTTTGGCAGTTTGCACCTAGTCCTTCTTTCAAATAGCACAGTTAGAAATGAACCAGGCCCATGTTGTTTGTCTCCCATCGCAGGCCTCCTCTCACCCCCTTGCCAGGGGTAGAGCCCTGCTGGGACGAGCCAGCCAGGAGCAGTTTCTTGCCCCCACCGGCCAGCCCCCTGTGAGTGCCTGCCTGCACAAAAATGCAGAGTGTGCTGCCCTGCACTGGCTTGGCTGCATGGTTACAGCATTGCATAGAAACGTATCATTTGACGGTGATTTCTTTTAGTTGTAGTGGAGCATTTTTACCAGCATATTTGCATGTACAGCCCCTTACATCATGCAGGGAGGGAATTGCATTAGCCATGTTGCACGAACAATACAGAACTGTGGGTATGGACTCATAATTTTTAAATAGCAGAGGCCAAAATTTCTGTCCTTATCAGAATTTCAGAGTCGAGATGGAGCTCAGACCCTGAATGCTCAGTTTTAAAAAATGAAATGAACCACGTCAAAACCATTTCATTGACTACTTTGGTAGTTTTTTTTTTTCTCCCATTGTTGTCTTTTTAAAAGGTTCAGTGCTTCACAAGCAATATGTTACCACAAGCAATATGTTACCCAAGGTTTTCTGTAAAACTCTTCAAAATCTTTGCACAATGTTTTAGGTGTCAAAGCATTGCCAAATCTTATGCCCAACTAAAAGAAAGCCACCTCTGGTGTATATGTGTTAAAGTAAATATAACTTTTATTGCAATATAATAACCTTACTCTGAAAAACTTAAGTATTTAATCCAATACAGCAAATCACTGGGGTAAAAAAGTCTTCATTTTTTACACAAGTTTTGGTGCCACCTTTATCTACACCTATAGCTCCTATAAAGTAGTTATAACTGAACTATTGAGTTAATTGTCGTCTTTGTTGGCAAAGACAACAATTAACTCAATAGGTGTGATGAGAGCCATCATAAATGCACACTTCCTGTATGTTTCCAACCCTACCAATTTAATCTTTTTATACTTCAAAGGTCCTGGGAACCTTGTTACGTTACGTGGCATTATGAACTATTTGAAACAGTATAATAAATACAGTATAAATAAAAATCTAGTTGCCTCTTCTAGAAAAGGTTAGAAAAGGTTAAATGAACACAAAATCAGCCTTCTTCTGCAGCAGGTTTGTACAAGCTATTAAAAAAGCAGTCCCAATAAGTGTGGCACCGGTTTAGTAAGAATGTATTCCTTAATTTTCTTATCAAAAATAGATATTCAAAGGTTGTAATTTTCTCTTTTTTTTCCTGTGTAACATTAGGCAACTTGAATCTAAAAGGAGAATAAATCTCACATCTTTAACAGGAAGGCAAATTAGTGTTAAGGACACAGGTATCGGTGAGCTTGTGCAATAAATGTGTACACCGTGTCTAATGTGGGCAATAAAGGCGTGGTCAGACATCATTCGCTTCTGTCTCGTCTCCAAGAAGATGTTGATCCAATGGATCTGTGGTACGGCTGCCATGGTTGCATTATTGTTTCTCCTCTCATCCCACCATAGTGGCCCTATCAGGACGCTGCCACCACCATAAACTGGTCATTATTGTAATGTAGTTCATTATGGCTGCCTTGATCGAGCGCTTCAGCTTTGTTTTGTCTCATCCCTTTCAGAAAGCGCAATGATGCGAACTAATTTGCAGCATCAGATGTCCCTTTCAACCCCAGTCTCCTCTGAGCTTTAGCAACGTGTTTAATAAAGCCAACACCTTCAGTCTGCATCTCTCATTCTTTCAGGTTATCGTCGGGGAAGATAAGTCCAGAGAGCTCCCCTCCGTCCCGGCCCCGCTCTCTATCGTCCGAGGGTTCCCACGGCCCGGGCCTGTATGTCAGGAAGCTTCCCAGCCCTCAGAGAGACAAGGACAAAGAGCTCTCCTTCTACAAGAAAACCAAGCGTGCCATAGCCAGCAAGAAATACAGTGTGTCCAAACATGAGGCAGAGGTCACCACGCCTATAGAACTGATAAGCCGAGGCCCTGACGGCCGCTTTGTCATGGAAACCAGCCCGCCTCATCGCCGAATCCAGGGCTTCCCCTTTGCGGAGGAGTCCGACATGTACCCAGAGTTCCGGCAGTCAGATGAGGAGAATGATTTTGACCCCGGGCCTTTGCCACCTATCATGCCCACGCTGAGGCCCCAGCTGTCCCCAACGTCCTCCAGCCTGGAGTCAACGCAACCCCCCACCTACAGCCCCCGCCTGCACAGGCCCATGGAAGGTATGAGCTTTGCAGAGGGCAGTGCACCTTATGCCTCAGGGCAGGCCCCAGCCTCCCGCTACAGGGGCTTTCCCCAGGGCCCTTTCTATGGGTATCTAGGCAGCCGTGCTGAATCAGGGATTCCACCACCATTCTACATGCCTGACATCAGCCCGCGTAGCTCCGCTCTGTCCTCACCCCCGGGCACGGCTGAGGGGCCCTTCGGTTACCCCTCCATCCCGGAGGAGAGTGAAGGATTGGAACACCATCAGTACACTGCCTCCGGCCATTCTCTGTCGCACACTCACAGCCCTCCTCCCCGCTCACCTGAGAGCTGGCAGGCTCATGAGTTACCCTTCCTGGGCCTAGAGGGCCCACGGTTCATATACCCACCTCACCATCCCTTACATCACCCCCAGGACCTCCCCGACCCACCCCCATACCCTCCTCATACTCTCCCCCCCAGCCGCCTGCACCTTCCATCCCTGAAGGATCCGACGAGCCCCGGACTTCTGCAGCTGGAGGTCCCTGTGGGTCCACCAGGCAGAGACAGGCCCCCAGGGCCTCCAGTTAGGCGTTTAGCTATGCAACAGGCCCAGAGTCTCGGCCAGCTCAGACACACGGCCCACGGTGTGGGTGTACCAGTGTTGCCTTACCCTGACCCGGCAGCCCGCGCAGGGAGCCCAAGCACAGCCCCCAGTAGTAGCCCTCAGTCCTGGCTCAGCCCAAGGGCGGGGCGCCGGGCAGACCCCAGCCTACCCCCGCTAGTGCTCCAACCCTCCCGTCTGTCTCCGCTCTCCCAGAGCCCTCTTAGCACCCAGCCAGGTTCTCCAGATATCCTAGTGAGGCCCCCCCCGCGCCCTAGTATCCTCCGCACCTCTCGGTCTCTGGAGATGCCCGAGATCACCTTGCAGCCCTCGGCCACCGTTAGCTTCTCGCGGAGGTCCTCCTTGACCGCCTCGCCCACTCAGAGCCAGGGCACCAAGCAGCCCAGCCCCGGTTACCCCATGTCCTATGCCTCCACCGCAGCCAGTTACCCCTCCCAGTCCCCCTCCCCCCCTCCAGAGGGCAGGGATGTTTTTGGGCAGAGGCCATCCCAGAGACGGACAGAGGAGGAGATGTTACCCTCAGAGCCCTCCCAGCTCCAGATCTCAGCCTCAGGGTAGGTGATCCATTCCTGTAGAGAATAGTTCCATGTTGATTTTTTTTTTAAAAAAAGGGAGACTTTTCTCCTCGTCTGTTCGCCTTTTTTAATTTTTTTCCAAATATCCTTTGCATTTATCCACACTTTTGCCTTGTGGTGTTTCCATTTAGCAATAATAAAGATGCATATTTACTTTAATATGCAGAAGGCATGTAATTGCATTTAGCACACACTGACAGTTTATAAAAACAACAAGTTGGAAACTTTCATGTGTGAAAACCCAGTTTGACTTGTGGGTAATACGTTTTTCCTCATTATTGCTAATCCACATGAAACTTTAATTAGTGGTTAAAATGTTTTGTTTTTTTTTAAGTTTGGTGAAACACTAAACTACTGATTTACTCAAAAAATGAAATATTTATAATTAAGGATATGACAGATCAATAGCTTCCATAATTAGTCACAGTACGGATTTTAAAAACACAAATTAGGTACTTTAATGTCTTTTTACTAATGACTACTATTTATTCATTTCTAGTCCTAAAAACAGTTTTTATCAATTGTTAAATAATACTCAAACTATTCTGATTTGAGGTATTTTTTTCTTCCTTCTGCAGAAAAATTGTCTTTATTTTAATGAAATGTTCTCAACAGACTTCGGCATATGGAGCAAAGACTGAGTTAATATTTTTTTTAATTGGTATTACTTTTAGACTTTTCAATCTTTAACAAGTCCAGAAGTTGTTGATTTTTTAAATGCCTTTATAGAAAATCATCTTTATACAGCCAATTAGTCTCCAGTAGTTTTTATTTTTTCTATTTTTTCTTAATTTTTGAAGAAAAAGTCATGAAGAGTATTTTTATACACTTCATGAAAATGCATAGTAAATCTATTTTAATACACACATTATATAGATTAATTATACAGACCATAATGTATTTCAGACCTATACTTCTGCAGTTTAGTATGAATATTGAACTCAAGCACCTTTACCACCAAATGAAATGAAAATAAATAATCCTTTTATTAGAGAAGATCACCACCAGGCCACAATCTAGTCCCTTTTCTTCTTAACTCAGATCAGATATTGTTTCATGTTCATAAGTGGCTCAACACCGATAATGCAACAGTATCAGTCCAGGTTCTGGTGGCTCTTTCAGTGCTGATCCCTCTACTGGAGTCCATTTCTTCCCAAACCCTTGAAGCTTGTGGCTTACAGATTGTGCACCCTTTTCTACCACACTTTTTCCTTCCACTCAACTTGTCCAACTTGAATACAGCACACTGTTAATAGCTGCTTCTTTAGCAATTACCTTTTGGAAAAAAAAAAAAAAAAAAAAAGATAAATAAACAAATAAAAATTACCTTTCGTACCTCATCATCTTTGTGGATGGTGGGTGTCGGTAACTGCAGTATTTTTCCGTTATTGTGTGAGCAAGAATGGAAACATTTCTGTAAAAAGAAAATGGTCTTTTAATTCCCCTTGTGCAATATTCCAATTTTAGGAGAAAATAAAAATTGGTTTTGATTATCTGTAATCCTTCACCATTAAAACGTGCAAGTAAAACATCAGTTTCACTTCTGACATTGAAATGCAGCTAGGCAGCCAGTGCACAGCGTGAAAAATTAAGCACTTTGTGCAAAATCCTAACTGGCTTCTATCTCACTTATTGGACCTAGCAACAAGATTTTGCTAGCTTTATACCTTGTCCTGATTGTAGCAGCAGTATTCTTCTCCTAAAGAAGCATCTGGATGATCAAATTGTTTTTTTCTGTTTTGTGTTTTTTCTAGAATGATTATTTTACAGCTCTCATGTGAGCATTCAAATGGGCTGAAGCAGAAAACCTGAGTTCAAATAATAACCTGCTATCATCAAGTGGAGTTTTGGGTTTTGTTGAGCCAAGTTACACTGAGATAGCAAACCTTAGTTGACCTTGCTTTGTCAATAATCATTGGTCAAGCAGTTAGGTATTTATATTTAAGAGCTGAAAAGATAAACTGAGTTCTTTTCCTGCAGAAGGAAGACTAAAAGCCATAATTATTTAAGTCAAAATAATTAATTTCATGCACAAAGAAGTCAACTTCAAGAATTGTAGAAATCCATTTACAAAGTTTGTATTCGTAAGTTCCACTAATATTATTATGAGTCAAGACAACACGTTTGAGCGTGCAGTTGTTTAACAGAAGCACTACAACACATTTTTCCCCTCATGCATACATTTAGATAGTTTAGCCCCCCTATAAGTGCCTTGCAAAGAAAAAAAAAGTCATTTGGAGATTTTTCACATTTTACAGCCATAAACAACAATGGGATTTTGAGTCAGAGATTGGGAGAAAGAAGAACACACACATTTGTGAAGTAAGAAGATAATAATGCATGATTTTCAACATTTTCCACCTTGTGCCGACCAGCATCCCCACAGCACAATGCTGCCACCACATTGTTCCACCATATGTTCAGTCATTTCTGTTTTCTGACTATTTTGAATGGAGAGAAGAAACTTAATATTTTATGTCATCTGATTATAGCACCTTATTCCATTTCTTTTTTTTTTTTTAGACAACAGCAGCTTTCTTCTTGCCTCTGTATCTTAACGGTCAGATTTTTGTAGCGGCCAATCAATAGATTTTCCCCACCTGAGCTGTGGATCTCTGCAGCTCCTCCAGAGTTAACACAGGCATCTTGGCTGCTTCTTCACTCTTAATGCTTCACTTTCTTAGATATTTGTTTTAATCTTTTTTATCTATTTATTTTCATCCATTGTAAATGCTTTTTTTTCAGTCCTTTGTAGCCCGTTGTGATCTCAAAACATAAAGGGCATAATAAATAAAATCTGTTGTAATTATGATTTGGGCGGGTCAATACATTTGCAGTTTGCCATGCCTATTCCTTTGTTAGACAATGTGTAAGAATCTGTGAAACACGGTAGTGGCAGCATCATGCTGTGTGGAATATGTGGTCGCCATAGCCACGAATCATTCTCCTTCCACGTTACAATTTGCGCTTTGTGTTGATCAAATGAAATGCAAATAACATCCATTAAAGTTTGTGACAAAATGTGAAACACTAATGCAAAATCTGTAAGGCAAGACTTAGATTACAGAAAAAAAAAAAAAAAAGAAAACAGAATTTTTATGTTTCGGGTTCTTTTCTGTGAACACACCTTGAGCCCCCCTTACACGCACCTCACCGACTTAGACGCTCCGCGCCCAGAGCGGAGCTAAAGCAGCGGGGGGGGAAGGGGGGGCAGACTCACCGCTCCCTCACTATCAATGGCCGCCGAGGGAGGGTAGCTTGTAGGGCTGCTGCTTTTGTAGAGGGTAAGGGTCTTACCTGATTTGTTTTTGATTGATCTCAGCTATCTGGGCAGCGTTGTTGTGACCCGGTCCCCTACGCCGCAATAGGTAAGGGTCGGACCCATGTCTGAGCGGGGAGGGGTCAGCAGGGGGAGGGCTCTAATCACTCTCTCCTTTAAAGGGGAATCGCTTTGGGTTGTGCCTCTGTGCTGGATTCAAGTGAAGAACAACTAATGGTAAAAACGCTGACTCTGCAGGACACATTTGGTCTGTCGGCCTGCCGCGGCGCAGACTGACTTAGCTGAGCTCGAAGAGTCGCCGCGAACCGAACAAAAGCATTTGGTCTCTTATGGTTCTGACGCATAAATCAATCCCTGCAGTGAAACAAAAAAGGGAGAAAACAAACAAACAAAAGGCTTGAATCAATAGAGGATGCACTTGAAAGACAGACTGGAGAAATTCCCCTTTAAAGTTTTGTTCCATGTGCAAAATGCCATGCATGCATTCTCTAAACTTCTCTTTTTCGACCAAACAAAATAACAACGATTCTCCAACTAAATTCTCTGTTACATCTGTTGTCCTCAGTGCTTTCGTTCTCTCTGTCATGTGACTCGCTCTTTAACGGCCATTTCCTCTTCCTGCCATCTCCTCCCGTCAGCATGGTGAAAGCCTCTGTACGCAGTGTTCATGTTTATGAAAGTGTGCTGTATTAGTGTTTTTATTTTATTTTATTTATTTATTTTAATGGAAATGTACTACATTGTTTTTAACACACCGTGGGCCTCCGCAAACAGTCGATCTGATTATGAAAATTACCTTTTTTTTTTCGTGTACGGGACTGTTTTGTCAGATTTGTCTCCTCTCCCCTTCCTCCTCCCCTCTCTGCTAATGCCTCTCAATCTTTCTCTCCACAGTGGCAAATGATGGACAGCGTCTCTAAAGCTTTGTGTTCCTTTTCCCTTTGTGACTCAGTACATGTTTGTTTTTTGGCAAAAAAAAAAAAAAAAAAAAGCTTGGCATAATCGCAGCATTATGTCAAGTTTTTGAAAATCGTTTGTATCCAGACATGTAAAAATAAAAAATTGTGAGGTTATGTAGCTTTATATGTGTGTGTTTTAATGACATATAGCTGTACAGAGAAAGTGAAGATACTTGAAATTGGTATGATTCTTTTCTGTGCTTATTGAAATGATTATTCTTCATTCAACTTGGCATGTATCCCTCATGAAATGAAAATAGTTCCCTTTAATTTTGTTTTCAATTGCTATCAGGAAACACACAAAAAAATGACCTACTTGAAAGGGTTGGCAGTCTTGTCTGAATGCGTCAAAGTGTAAAGTTTCTTGTTAATAATTTGTGAGCTACTTTATTATTGAAGTGATTCAGGTTTATTATTTGCTATGTGACTCTCACTCAGTTACTCATTTGCAAAACTGGAACAAAATCTTCCACTAAGTACGAAGTAACTTTCATATTTCTACTTGTCTGGGCTAGAGGGACTTTTGCGAAATTGTACCCAACTATATATTCACGCATCGCCAGTTTCTCCCTTTCTCGCTCCTTTATAATATTTTGTGAAAAATATTTCCTTGTTCCTTCACTTCCCTGTGAACTTCAGTGGCAATATTGTACTTGATCCGTAGGGTTCATGTTGTAGCTAAAACAGTTCAATTCTTCAAGGTGTTTTTTTTTTTATTTTTTATAAAAATTAGGAGTGTGTTTACAGGAACTTGAGAGCTTTCTTGAAGAATTTCACTAGTGAGGTCAGACACTGATGTTGGACGTGGGACGCCATAGAAATCCAATGTGTGAAACTTCCTATTTGCTTTTCCTAAACCAATCTCCAGGTCACGTGAAGTTCAGAAGTCTTCAGCTATGTATTTGACCCCATTGACCCCACTTTGTTATTTTTACATGGCCTGACCTGATCACAGCTGTTTCCAGTTTGCCATGGTAACACCAACAGCTGACCACAAGATATTTAGTAGGGAGGAAATTTCACAGCTAGACTTATTTTATTTATTTTTTCATTCTTTCACAAAGGTTTGTAGATACAAATTTGGCCATTAAAAATAGGTAAGTTGTTGTGCATCAGTTAATCTTTCTTTTTAAAGTGTCGCAGTACATTGACGAGATAAATGGTCACAAAATCTGATGAAATTCATTATGATTTTCTGGAAAACCTTGCAATGCACAAGCTCTGGGTCAGTTTTCCTTTTCACTTCAATTCAGTTTAGATGACAAAAAAAAAAAGAACCGATACATCAGACAGATTTTTAAACTCCTTATGCTAAACAAAATAATACCCATTTTGAAGCATTTGACATAATATTTAAAGAATCTTTGCTCACTGGGCTGGAAAAGTCTTAAATTCCTTGCATGCTAATGTTCAGAAGAGCCCCGCCATGACGACCATCTGCACATGCGTAAAAGCCTGCCAACCCTCCAACCTGCAGTGTGTCAAATGTTGTGGTTTTGGAAAATTGAAAGAGAAATTGTAATGGTTTTAATTCCAAAAAATTATTTTCATTTTATGAGTTTATACAGCAAGAAAAAAAAAAAATCAATGTTACCCATATTTCTGAAGCAGTCACTACTTAAAGACCCAAAATAACTTAAATGCTATAATCTTTACTCAATTGTTGCTAAAATAATATTAAAACAAAAGACTTAAAAAATGATTCCTATGATTCCTATTTATGATTCCTAAAATTGAAGAAAAAATAATAATTTAGGACAAGTACGAGTCCAAACATGCGACCTGAACTCAGGTTGGATCTTTAACGTCGTGGCTGCTTGAGAGCAACAGCAGTTTCACCATCTCCACCTCCTGTCAACAGTCCTTTCTCACTTTATCTCCTCCATTTTTTCCCTCTCTCCTGTCTAACTGTTATCATCCATCAAAGCAGATAGAGACTGGAAATTCATCATCTTAGTGAAACAGCTCTCAATAGATGCTCAAGCGCTCATCAAAATCATGCGATAGCTACTGGAAATAGCAATGAAAGAAATGTTTTGTCTCGTTTGTTTGTTGTTTTTGGGGTTTTTTCAATGAGATGTGATTGAGCAGACCGCTGGATTAATCCGGAGCAATGCATGCTGTGCTGCCCCTTCTCGTCTTCTCAGGGAACCTCTAGGTGCGTCTAGTGATACTGCCGGGTCTGAGAGCTTACCAGCACTGCTACACCACTGTATAACTAAAGCCAAGGGAGTGGCTGCCAATAATAACAACAACGCAACATCTGTGAGGAGAACAGGTTCGTCTGAGGAGTTCCTTCACATTTTTAAAGTTAGACTTTTTTGGGGGGTGGAGGGGGGTTTGTGCCAATTCAGTGCAATTTGTATTCATTATCAACTAGATTTACATCATTATTACAGAAGTGTGTAAAATAGCATTTAGTTTAGAGAGTGAACTAGTGTGTGCCTCATCTGCCTCTCTTTCAGGTGTGTCTCCCTCTCAGACCCCGCAGCAATCTCAGACACCCCAAGAGGGAGAAGATATCAACCTTCGCAAAAAGAGTAAAAAGCAAAACAAGAACCCTTACCGCTACTTGACCTCCTTCCTGCAGCGCAGGCCGTCCGAGGAGGACCAGACAGGCATCCTGGCCAGTGCAGACTCTGAGGGCCCGAATTATGGAACTCTACGCTGACCCGTGTGCCCCACCAAGCCATTAGACCCAATTAAGCTGGCCCCTCATGGAAGCAAAGTCCAAAACACCGCAGTTCTCCGCCCACCTCCCCCCACCCCCACGCATCAACAGCGACAAACAAAGGTTTCATACAATCCGTACAACTTGATTTGTCCGAGGAGCCGCAGACTGGATCCTCCAGAGGCTGGAAGTCTCATCTGAAGACAAGAACAATGGCGTTTTTTTGTTTTGTTTGTTTTTTTCTTTTTTCTGAGGAATTTCACTTGAAAATGCTCTGAGAAATATATAATGTATATAACTAGTAAAACAAGGGAATTAAGCTTCCTCTTACAGTAATAAAATGTGTTGGTTGAGTATGACACAACACGTTAAAAAAAAAAAAAGATTTTTCCACTCACTTATCATTGAGGGTTCATACCTTTTAGGTTTTTCAGTGAAACAGTGTACTGTTAAAGCCTGGTGCGTCCTTGTACAGGGACACGAGTCTACCTTTCCTACAATACAACTAGTGTCAGTCTTTAAACACAGGGTTCTTACCGCAAAATATACCTCAGAGTAAACGCAGAGTTGCTGTAATTCTTGTGGTATACTATACGTACTTGACCTTTTTACACTCTAAAGGTACGGACAAAAAAGGTTTATAACGCTCACCCCTCATTCAAATGGATAATATGGCCTAGCTTAATCTTATTTGGATGCTTTTCCTTACTGCAGCTAGCGCATTGCGTCTGCTTTTGGGGTTTCTGAGTAGAGAGGAGTGTTTACGCTCTGTGTTGTTACGCCCATTGCTAGGGCACGGTATCATGACTAGAGACCATAGCCTTCGTCAGACTTTGTGAAAAACATCGGGGGACTTTCATGCTCAGCAGAGGTTGGACTTATGGAGCGACGAAGCAAAAGTATGAAGTGTCTGTATGTATCTCATTCTTAAGGAATCATTTGTGAAATTGGGCACATCTTGAGGTGCCTTTTCTTTGCCTTTTGTTGCGTTTTTTTTTCTTTCTCTAACATAAACTGCCTTTTTTTTCCATCGCCTTCTCATGTTTGTCACTCTGAAGGAAGTGAGAACTCCAATAATGTCTGTTTTTTTATATTGCTTTTATTCTGTCAAGGACACATGAAAGAGAGAATGCGTAAGTCTGATTTAGCTTGTTTTAACAATAGTACCAGAAAACTTTTGTTTTCAAAAAATATATATATTATATATAAAAATTGCGGGGGCAAGAAATCCCAAGTACACTGCACAGTGAAGATGTAAAAGTTTGACAGCAGCTGTTCGAGTGGAATGTGATTGCTTCACGAAGCTGTAAAACGAGCAATGGGGAATCTCCACACAAAATGGCCACCCTGACTGTTTATCTCTTAAAAACTGTATATTAATTGCTAGCTACTTCGTTTGTTAATTTCTTTTATTTATTTATTTCTTTTTTCTTTTTTTTTTGTGACACTAACCGATATTGAATGTATGTTTTGCTGTACAGGAAATGAATGTCCCTACGTCACAGTGCATCGAATGACCCGTCGAAATGCTTACGTAGCGCAGCGGCGATTTGCTGAGACGACCAGACGGCAAAAATAGGTCCAAACTCCAGTATTTAACGGCCACGCCCGTTCTGCCGGTTACCGTGTTCTTTGACGATGTTATCGTCGTTTCTCTTTCCGATTGTTTCGCTAAGGCTAGTTCAGTCACTCAAATACGCATCAAGCAGTTTTTTATTTTATTTGTTTATTTGTTTCATTTCAGCAAATTGGAACATTTTTGCTAAATCCGAGGTTATCCACGTGAATGATTCTCTAAATCTCTTTGGAGCGGCAATTGCTTGTAAGCGAGCGATAAACAAAATAATTGGTTTCATGTAAGATACAAGGAAATAATCTATATTTGTTATGTACTATACATGGTGTGTATTGTATTTGTAAAGAGAAATCCAACCATGTTTTACAGGAAGACTTTCTTGTACGGGGATGTATGAATAGGTTAAAAAAAAAAAAAGAAGAAAAAAATGGGACGGATATCCCAAGTTAAAAGAAGTTAGATTATATATCGAAGTATTTGCTTACAATACGGCTTTAAGTGGATGTTTTTAAAACATTTTAAGGTGCCTAATTTGTCATACCTTAGCAGACATTTTATCTGAGAAGAAAAGTACACTTAATGTTAGTACCGTACAGTGTATTATTGCCACAGCCCGCTGGCTGCACAAGTTGAGAAGTATTTTCTCTCATGTATTAGTATGTGGACGGGACGGGGGAACGCTTTAGAAGCAGAAATGTGTTGCCCTCTACTATAAACAAAGTAATGTATTTTGCCCATTCATGAGCACACATGTAGGTTCACAACGGTTTTCTTCGCCTTCACGTGTCCAAAGCAAATAAACCTGAAGGAAACTTTTAGATTCTTTTTTTTTTTTTTTTTTACTTTTACCCCCTTTTTGTTTGGTTTCCTAAAAGCAACGGACATGCTGTAGACATGTACAAAACGTGCTGTGGAGGAAATTGTGTTTACATTAGTTTGATGAAATTAAAGTGTGTTAGGGCATAGTTGCTTTGAACATTACGACTTGGTGCTATGTTTAACTTTGTGGTGCTGTAGAGTAGAGGTCTGAAGATTTGTTTCTATTTCTGGAAGGAACTTTTTCTCCACTCCCCTACGTGTGTGCGCGTGCGTGCATGTGTGCGTGCGTGTGTGTTTGAGCAGCTAAACTAGCTCTGGTAGACATTGTCCTAATCATAACAGTGTGACTACAGTAATAGACAATACTGAAAAAAAAAAGTAGACATATAACCTTGATTAATAGAGACTTGTGACATTCAATGAACTCAAAAATGACCTGTTTTCTATAGTGTGTTTTTTGCTATGTCTGTCTGTGCTTCCAAGGTACCCTCTTTAAAATATATTTGTGATGATATTGAAATTATTAACCCAGCCTAAGCGGGAGAAACGTAGCCTGACTTAGATTAGCAACTAGTCAGTCACAGGACACATGGAAGAGAATCGGAGCGCGCTGTCAGGTCGGGGAGGGGATCTTTTCTGCAAACTTCCTGTACAGTGCTGTGAAAAAGTATTTGCCTCGTTTAAAGATTTCATCTATTTGTGCTTTTGTTTTGCTTGGAAGTTGATTAAACCATAAAGGTAAATTTAGTAACATCGGTCAAGTGGAACCTGTGCAAATGCAAAATGCATTTTTCAAATGGGCGATAGGGGGAAGCTGTCTGTAAAATGTGGAAGAAATAATCGCCTCCACCCTTCCTGAATCACGAATTGACCACTTCTTTGGACGGCTGAGCTGAACAGATTAATGCCATATCTGTAAAATCAAGAATTCACATAAGCAGGACTTTTTTTTTTTTTTTTTACAACATAAAAGTTAGCTAAAATATCTTGAAATTCAAGAAATCAAAAAGCAAAAACTCGTCAGGAAGAGGTGAAAATCAAAGTCAATGCCATCCATCAGTGGCGTAAAACTAATTCTTTAGCAAAGAATTTCCAATCAGTAGTTTGTAGCCTTGCTCAAAAAGTAGAAAAAACAAGCTTGTAGTCGTCTAGTTTGAACCTAAAATGTGATTAAAATGTTGTGGCTAGATTTTTACTAAGACCTTTCACTTTTGGGAATTGTTGAGTGTGACTAATTCAAACAATTCTGAAAAGAAAAATGGTTTGAAATTCCTTCCCATTGATGCAAAAGTCATACAATGAATGCCTAATTGTTGCCGACACAACCAGCAGTTAAGTTTACGGGCAATTTTATTTTTCACATTGGTTGATTTGCATAACTTTTTTCCTTAATAAATGAAATCATCTTTTCAATCAGCATTTTTTCTAAAGTATGACAAAAAAAAAAAATCAAAAACTTTAAATCTGTAAGCGGTGGAAATGCTTTTCCACAGCAATGTAGATCTATGGTCAACAGCACTTGTTTTTTCAAGCACACTACTACTACTACGACTGAGGACGCAAACATCTCACCTCATCCACCATCAACTTTTTTAAACGAACAACTCCTATTAGTACTGTACAGCTTAGCCATGAGTCGTTCACGTTTGCATTTATTCTCTTGTCTGAAAGGCTCACACATCCCCACCGCTGTTTTTTTTTTTTTACAGACGCTGTCTTCCGGGCTCATTTGTTTCTTTGCAAAATCCAACGGGAACATGTACAGCGTTTAAGAGGGCTGCTTTGGACGTACTGTTAGCGACGTTTTCTGTTCCGTTTCTCTTGTTATTTTTGGGTTTTTTTTGTTTTGTTTTGGGGGTGGGAGGTGGGTTGTTTCTGCTTACAGCTCTTAGTGCATCACTAGCTGCTGATAGGATGATACTTAACAGATTTGACTTTCTTTTTTTTTCTTTTTTTTTTAAATCGTATTAATCTTGCATGTAGAGACAATTACAAAAATGCCTATTTAGCAATCATTCATGACCATCTGAGCTGGTTTGTTATTGGACGGAAGCTAGAAAAGTATGTAGTATTTTCTATATTCTCTTTATCTCTTTTGTTCGTTCGTTTGTTTCTGTTTGTTCTTCATGTGTACCAGCACTGAGAAGCTAGAATGTATAATTAATCGTAGGCTACTATAAGCACTACATTGTTGACTGTTTTAGCTCATATTCAAGCAAACCCAGTAGTGCTTAAAAGAAGTGAGAAATTCCCATGTTTCGTTTCACTTTCATCCACCGAACTCTGTGCTGTACATCACATGTTTACATTCTGCATTTTACATGTTTTTGTTCTCGTTTCGGTTTTGATCACAATGTCCATATGTAAATATTCAGAGTTAAAACTTTTTCCACTCTTCTCTTTTTTAAAAACGATAACACTGATTGTTTTTTTTATTTTTTATTTTTTAGAAATGCCATTCAATTCTGTCACCGCATCAGATTTTTTGATGCTTTACTTAACTTTTTTTTTTTTTTTGTGAGCAATTAACTCATACTGTATGGTGCTGTACCAAAGCCTTATGTATAATATCTGTACTACTTTATTTTTTTTTCTTTGCCACTGCTATCCAGTGACTCGTCTTGAGATCATGTCTTGGTCACTACTCATGTTCAACTGCCATGAATTTTCTTTTAATTTCTCTCTCTCTCCTTTTTCTCTTCGAGTAAGCAGAAACCTGAACGAACTAAAATGAAAAAAAAAAAAAAAAAAAAAAAAAAAAAGGAAAACACACTCTGGCTTGTTACCAAACAGGCCTGGATGTACAGCAGCAGTTGCCATCACAAGCCTTTATAGGGGTAAAATGCACAGGCTCACTCCTGGTGGCTCATCATGGCGTAGACACGGGCCTATCAGACGATCTCTGCTCTATCTATGGCATGTCTATGAGAACATGAGCGCAGTGTTGTATCCATGTCACCATATCATTTCAAATGCTTAGTCCTATACAAGAGTTTCCTCTCAAATTTTTGTATTTTGATATAATAAAAAAAAATCAAAAGAGGTTTTTATTTTTGCTGCGTGTGTGTTTGTTTCCTTGTGTGCTTCCAGAATTTCGCTGCAGTTCAAATGCTGGACACAGGGGGTGAGTGTTGGTCAGAAATTGGAAAGAGAGAGAGAGAGAGTGATGCACTATGATAATCAGGTCAGGTTTTCTGCTTCCCATTTTTGATTTCTAGGACACACTGGTCAGAGCAGAGTAGAAGTGCCAAGTTTCAGATGTATTTTCTCCCTGCAGTAAAAAAGACAAACAAAAAAAAAAAAACACTTGAAATTTGGAATAAAGAAAAGTGGAATCCAAGCATATTTTGGATGTTTTCACCCATATGTTAAAGGAGGAAAACACTTGGTTTCCTTTGCGCTCGTGTTTAAATTCTTTTAGGCGAATGGTAGAGAGCAAACAAATGAGCCGTCATTCTTTTGCACACACCTGAGTGAAATGTAAAGTTCAGCTAATCCGCTGTTTAAACACTCAGCCGCCCTGAGGCATCAAGCCTCAGTTTCAACCAGGCTACTAAAAGCATATAGCTAGTGCTGTGTGTTTATCATTAAACACATACAGCACAGGCTTTATAGTTGACACAACTTAAAAAGAAACATTAGTATTATTAATTCTTTTATGCCCCAGCCAAATTTTATGCTTTATTTCTTCAAGTTTCCTGTGGTAGCATTCTGAAAGACCTGCATTTGCATTGCGCGCCGCTTCATTGAGTCAGAGGACTCCAAAGCCCTGACAGATGCCATTTCATTTGGCACTAAATGCATCGTTAATCATTAGAGCTAATAAAATTAAACTAAAAGTATATTAAAAAGTATAAGCAGTGATTAAAAATAGAGTTCCAGGGAAGTGCGCTAAGTAAGTCAGTAAATTACTTCAGTTTTTGTGTCTGTCGCTCTAATGAATTCAAAATTAACAGGATAAGGAGATTGCACCCAAATGGTGGCTCATTAAGGGCCATCCCAGACTGGGGTTAGTTGGGGAGGAAAAAAAAAAATAATGTTCTGTTATACGGTATGGCCAAAAGGTATTTTTCCTCTCTGAGATGTTTCAAATGCTAAATATTTCCACATCGCACAAGTGACGTCATAATTAGGAGGTTTTCGGAATGACTTTTTTCCCCACACCAAAAAGCATTAACCGATTGCCAGAAAACATCTGGATTGGTTTTTTTTTTTTCTTTTTTGCACTTGGACTTTTTCTAGAATCAATAAAAACCCAAATGAAAGTAGAAAACTGAGAAAAAAGTGAATTTTGTACAATAGGTCCCCTATTGTACAAATTGCCTTTTTAAAATTGTCTCAAGAAAGTATTATGACTAATACCTCCTAAATCACTTTATTACCATGGAATACAAAGGTTAACTGAATCATCGTTAATTAACATTTGAATGATAATCCTTCACCACACAGTCATGAATGACATTGAATCATATTAATGGAATTTTTGTTTTGATGCTTCCAACTTTCTCAATCCACACTAAAAAAATATTGGCAAAAACATTTTCTTTCGACTATCAGATTACTTAGTTAATACATTTTAATTGGCTTTAGAATGATGGCTAAGTCTTGCTCTTTAAAACTGGTGTGTGCTGCAGAGGATCTGAATTCTAGCATAGATCCCTGACCTCACTAAAACACCGAAGAGTTTTCACACATCACATTTTGGAGACTGAAACGTTTCTCTGGCGTATTATCTCTCAGGAGAAGCATTAAAGCAACCTTTAGCTTGAGCCTTCTACAGCCACATAATATCTCCAGAATCGTTTTGGTCAAGTCGAGAGCAAAGAGCTTTTTTGTTTGGGGCTCGTGCTCAAACCGGCATTTTCAAAAGCCGGCTGGTGTTTATGAACGACGCCACTGATGGGATTCGTAAACTGTTTAGAACAACGATTTACGGATGCATCCGGATGATATGAAAACAAATATTTATAAACAAGATTGGAAACGCCATGGCAACCGGCCAACAGACAACTGGAAGAGGCAAGAAGAAGCAAGCTCCGCCGTGTTTTTCACTCTTGCTGTGATTCCACATCCGTGTTGCAGGAGAATCCCCGTTTTTTTGTACATTCAAACTGGAGCAGTTTAGATTCGACCTGCAGATTTTTAAACATTAGCCCGGTTGCTAATCTGGTATATGAGGTAAGCCAGTGTAAGAGCTGGTCCAACTAGGAGTCCGTGGCATTTCGGCATCAGTTTTTAAAACATGTTTCTCAAACTGCCGTTCAAGTGTCACTGGTGGCTCTTGGGCTGCGTGTGATGTGTTGTAACACAGACTGCTACAGGAGAGCCTTTCTGAATCTCCAACATCTCTTTGAAGAAAATTGTAACAACATTTGATTTCCCCTCTGGGATTAATAAAGTATTTTCAAACTGAATCAAAATGAATTCTAGCCCAGCTCTAAACCTCTCTGCAGTGTCATTTCTGACCCTGCAGCTGTGCTTTTTTTGTTCTCCAGATGTTTGTTTACTAATGGTCTGTAACAAAATCTCTGCGACAGTCTCAGAACAGCTGTATTTATACTGATATCAAATCACATTCAGCTGGACTCTTTACTAACTGTGATGTCTGAACAAAGTTGATTTCACGGGATTAGTAAAGTATCAAGCTTTTCCGATTTCTAAATGATAATATTTTTGAAAAGCGCGAATCATAGTCGTCCTACTTCACAAGTATGCACTACATAAATATGGACTATTTTTTCTTATTTTATTTTATAGCTTGACAGCTTCCTACTTGTTTTGTGTTGTATTTGTTGCTGCCTTTTGGCCAGGACTCCCTTGAAAAAGAGATTTTTAATCTCAATGGGTTTTTATGCTGGTAAAATACATTTAAATAATAATAATAAAAAATATCATATAAAATGTAGAAAAACCTCAATGAACATGACTATGTTAGTTAGATGAATAAAGTTTATAAATGATCAGAATCATTGTGTGCTCTGAGCCAGAACAAAACCTGAATTTCCGCTTAATTTTCTAAGGTGAATATTAAAAAAAAAAAAAAAAAAGGTATGATGATTATGAGCGATCTCAACACCAGTTTTCACTCCTCTCACTGTTACCGCCCACCCACAGTGGAGGGGTTATGTAATTGTTGTACCAAAAGCATTACCTAACACCGCACAACTGCGGTTCCTCGATGCTAGCGAATGTAATGAATCAGCGCCTGCCTGCAAACCCTCACGCCTACATCAAATCTGGGTCCCTGGTTTGGGGAGAAGAGGAGGTGGAGGAGGAGGAAGAGGAGGGAGTAGAGAGAGAGAGAGAGAAAAAAAGGTCTGGGAACCCCTGAGGCTCAAACAGGCGCGAGCACGAATCCAGTTTCAGCAGTGCGCGCTCCCGACACCCGGACTCTCACTCACCCTCTCTCTCTCTCTCTCTCTCTCTCTCTCTCTCTCTCTGTCTTCCAGCCACGGAATCACTCGCCAGCCTCTCTTTTGTAGAGCGAGATGCCGCACCTGGTCGCGGGCTTTCCTGCCAACACCATCTACCTCAGATGATCAGCCGTGGCCTGTCTTTGAGTGACCGAGCGTCCGGGCTGCGTGGGTCTGCAGTGCGATGCGATGCTGGCTGGCAGCATGCTTCCTAACCGAGGAGCCGAGCGCCGAGCAGCATAGAGGAGGCGGCGGAGAAGAGCAGCGCGCGCAGTCGCAGGTAAGTTTACCGCCGGATGATCCCGTCGCCTCGAGCGGACAGGTGAACCCTCCTCGCGCTGTTCCCAACGCGCGACCACCACCGGCTGCTGCCCATTAAATCGATTAGTTCACGCCGAAGCTGTGAAATAATCGATTATCATAGTCTCTCTCTCTTCGCCTCTCTCCCTCTTTGCGTGTGTGTGTGTGTGCGCGCGCGCGCTGTTAATGCGCCTGGTATCCGCCAGGCCCAACAGGTCATAGTACACCGCCGGTAAACTTTTCCCATTGGTCATTTAGTGCGCATTATGTTGCATCAGAGGTTATAAAAAAAACAGACTGTAGTTTATCTGTACGGTGTGCTGTCTGGTCAGGAAATGATGAGTCTGCCGCAATGCTTAGCAACAGGCCTGCAACAAGTGCGAGATGTATTCAACATTTTATTATGTCATGTGATTAAAATGTCGGCTGTAACGACCGTGGTTGAACTCTCCCGGTCATCCAGGAAATGACAATTATTGCCGGCTGAAGTCACAGAAAGCGAGCTAAGCTGGCGGTTTAAACCAACCGTTTTTGCGATTTTATGTGATCCTTGATGTTTAAAGTATAGTGTAATTTAATCAGTCTTGAAAGTTTTTATTTTACTTGTAAAGGTATACAGTTTCCTTAAAAGGGCGGTATTGTGTATTTTACAAGCACAGAGTGCCATTTTATAGCGCAATCAAAAAAACTTGTTACCTTCAGTTGTAAAAATGCTGTATCTCTCAAACATGACTAAAAAGAAATTTGACACCTTCAAATTTGGCCTCTGCCTCTTTAAGAAGCTCTTGTTATTTGAAACTTCCCTTCAGTACTTCATCACAACTCTCTCTGTTAAGCCTTTAACACCTTTCTTAGCAGACTGAGAAGTAGTTCCTATGATTAGCTCTGCAGGTGGACAGTTGCACTGAGTGTTTGCTTATTGCTGCTGACACTAGTCTGAAGGAGCTGAGTGGGGCTCCTTCAGACTATTGTCAGACTCAGAGAGAGAGATGTGCTCTTTGAGACAAACTCGACTTAGAGAAAAGGCGGTGCTTTGTGAGAGCAAGTATTTAGGCACCCATGAATGGTTGCCATGGGAGAGTTAAGGATTTCTCAAACAGGATTTTGAAGTTTCACTCCAGGTACGTTTTTGATGAGGGAGTAACATCATAACATGACATAAAGCTCAAAAAAGTCGATTATACTTAATACCATCTCTTTAAAGTCTGACCTAATTGAGATTTGTTTTTTCAAAGCACAGAAAAAAATGTCAATGCGTTAGTAGAGGTAATAGAGTTGAATCCAACAGATAATTTTTTCAATAAACTCTTAAGGTTTATCAAAGTACATTTTGATGGTTGATGGGTTTCTCTTGAAATGCATGTAGGGGTCAGTTTAAATGTGATAGTGACTGATGGTATTTGAAAGGTCCTCAAATCAAATTGTGTTTATGTCCCTCGTACAGGATGGGGTCGACTCTGGCGACAATCAAAAGTGCTTAAATATAAGGCCGTAAAAGAAAGAAGAGCTTGTTGACCGAGCCAGTAAAGCATAATATAATTTCTCAACGTGTGACACGATAATTGAGTAGAGCACTGTCATATGAGCAGATAATTTAGCAAAAGAATTTTTGAGAAAATAAAATCATTTTTCCAGCATATTTAGACCAAAAGATGTGAGGATCCCTCATACTACTCACAAACAATAAGACTTTTTGGCATATGGAGCAGCTTATTTGTTGTTATATATATGTTTAAAATAATCACATAAAGAAATTAAGTTTATGTTTTTGGAATACATTGGTAAAGTAAAATGCTTCAGATATAAGAGACCAAACCACTTGGAGAGGATTATTGAGAAATTGTCACATTTCTTGATAGCTAAGATGCAGGGGGACTTGTGTTCAAAAAGAAACCTTGGTGTGTAGTCAGCAATGTCTCTCCTATAGTCTTCATCCAGTCTCCATGGTAACCAACTTCTGTGTTGGACAATTGTTGGGCACTCTTACCGTTTCTGGTTATAACTCAGCGATGGCTGATGCATCAGACCCGGCGCTACAAGTCATTGTTATTTTATAAAAGCATTCTTTCTCTCTGGCTTTTTAGACCAAATGACTAAGGGATTCCTGATAATCCCTGTTCTTAAAATATATTTTGAACTTTTTGGGAGGCATTGAAAACTTTTTAGAGTAAGGTAATTTCTTTGCCATCTGTTTGTGGCATTTTAACACAGTGGAAGCAATTGATTAACAACAACTCAGCTGCAGACTATTAAGTTAAGTAAAACTGTATTCTGAGGAAGATGCGGAGCAGCGACTGCAACCTCATAGAACGGGTTTCCATGGCAAAGGAGCTGCATCTAAGCTTTCATACAGCATCAGTAAGTGAATTCAGTGGTGAAAAGCGTGTTCCTCATGGTCTCTGCAGTGGTGTAAAGGTTTTCTTTGTAGAAATTACAGTTCTCTGTTTGGCAATCTATTGGAGAAGTTCGGGTTTATAATGTCTGATTGATTAGGGTTTAGACTTTATCTGTTAGTTACAGTGAGAGGAAGTCTTAATGTTGCAGCATTTGAACAATTCCCTGCTTCCAGCTCTTTGGGAAGAACTTGTAGATGGGCTTAAAAACTGAAGTTTTTTTTTATGAACAAAGCAAGTTGTTGCCCATAGTTTTAGGTTAATATTGATTTACATTTTTCTCCACTTTGGTCTTCAATTGAAAACTGACAGAAAACAATCTATTCTTATGTCAAATAGTCACAGTTATATTTAAGAAAATACTTGAAGAGAGATGTAGCTTCTTTTTAAAGAACGCATTGGACAACCACCTAGAAAACTAAAACTTTACAGCAGTTTAAGGATTAAATACTATTAAGTTTTCTGAACAAAATGTTCAGAATTTCAATGTTCTTCAGATGAGGTAGAGCCAACCTTTATGTTTGTGTCACAGAAGAAATAGAGCATTGTTGAGTCAACACCTCTGTGTAGTATCTTAAACTGAACAAACGTCTCCAAGCTCGTACTCTCCGGTTGTCTGTGGATTAAGTTGCCGCTTGTCTGTCGTATTTCTGAGAATAAACGTTGCCCTCCCTAAAATATTTTTCTTGCAAAATGAGATTTTCTCCCATTCACTATTTGTGGTACGCCATTGGCTTATTTTTAGCACGAGGAGATTTGTGCCTTGTGGCAAGGTTTGGATTGTCTTTGTGAGTGACAGACTGGATTGTTGATTAAATGTTTGGATCAGCGTCGGCCTGCTGTTCACCCCCCTGTTACTCTGCTCCATCCGCCCATCCTGGCCTTCATCAGGGATCGCTCACTAAGAGATTTGAGCCGTGACATCTCCTCTGTGCGGGATGAAATAATCTCAGTCTGGCAGATTCCGAGAAGATTAGAGAATCAAATTGACTTCCAGCCGCCAACCAGTTCAACTCCTTCCCTCTGAGAGGTGACATGAGTCACAAAGCATCGGGTAGCACATGGCCAATTGGGCGGCGGCGGGCTGAAACCTGCAGTGTGGTGACGGTGGCAGCGCCTCAGGCAGACAGGCTGATGATGTGTCAGAGCATCTGGTCAAAAGTTCCTCGGAGGCTTTCATTTGTCTCCTTCGTCTTCGCTCTGGAAGAGCGTCAAGTCACGATGGATGGGAGATGAGTTACTATGGCAACCGTAGAGCTTTTTTTTTTTACCCCCTCTGAATTTACAGCTTCTGTTGACTGCAATCAGAATGAGAGCCTGAAACCAACTTTCTCCACACCGACGCATGTCTTTCTTTGGTACTAACAAGAGAGTCAAAGTGCGTCAAAGATCTCGTGACTAAATTCCATAAACTGGGAATTTAGCCGCCCTTCGGCTTGATGTTTTCACTCTGACAGTTTCCATTTGTGTTGTTTCAAGTCACTGGAAACCTGATACAACCAGTCTGACCAACAACAAATGGCAAAGAAACTGAAGCTAAGGAGCTAAAACACGACCAGCCTCGAGGAAACCAAACGTTTGTGTCCTGTCAATGTCTGGTCTGGGTTTTGGAGATCCATGAAGTCTACACACACGTTACCTGACGATCTGGTTTGATCGTCAACAATGTCTTTATAGTTTCAGAGAGTCAGAAAACCTCCTTTAACAGCTGTCAAATTAAAGACATTTTCTACATTCTATTAAGAGTCTAATGTAAAGAAATGTAATTACCTGACTCAAGCAAATATTTACCAGGAGATTCTTCTACTTTACTTTGTAGAGTTATTTTACTTTCATCAAGTCATCACAATTTGTCCTTTTGTAGGGACAAAAAGCACTTGGGGCAGTTCTCACTGTTTCAAGGTGCTTTATAAATACAGCTGGTTAGCTTTGAATGTTAAGTTTTATACTTGAATTTTTTTGGCAATGTTGAGAGGTTTTATTTTGGCTCTTTGCATTATTTAGCCTCTTCAGAGCCTGCATATGTTTTCAGTCTGTTAAAGCATAGCAGTACAATTTGCACAATGCCTGGTTTGTTTTGTTCTTGGAAAAAGTTATTAAAAACAAGTTTCATATCTAAATTAAGGTGAATTCATGGTTCCTTTTTCTACATAATGTAACCGGTAGTACTTATGATTAAAAAAATAATAATTATGTGATTGGTATCGGTGATCGGCCGTGATCGGCCCTCACGGGTGATTGGAATCGGAATCAGCGGGAAAAAACCTGATCAGCACATCTCTAGTTGTAACTTCTTTTACATTAGTCACATTTTTCTCTCATTAATTCAGTTTGGTAGCATTAAGTTTAGGTTGTGTGGACAATAGACAGTAATAAAATTGTTTAAAAAATAGCACCTTTGTTCTTGTTGTGAACGCTCAGTTCACAAAGCAGTGTTGAGTATGTGAGAACTGAGTGGTGGTGCAAATTCTTTTCACACATTTACAATAAAACTAAAACTATTTTCTTTAAAAAATGTCATTTTTTTAACACAAATAATTTACTGATTATCACGAGAAACTAAAACTAAACTAGGGGCTTGCACTTGGTCTAATGCTAAACGTCTAGTTAGTTACATAATGGCAGAATGTGATAATATTGAAATAAGAATCATATAACTGCAAATTTAGAGGTAATCTGTGAAGCTGGTTATATTTGCAGACATTGCATTTACTCTTGAAACAGAAGCTTGGAAGTTGGTATTATCCTCCATTTTCAATTGCAAGTTCCCAGATTAAATTTGACGGCTTTACCTAAAACGTCCACTTAAATCTGGAATTTTTTTCATTAGGTTTCAAAGTTTTTGATCACTTTTCAAAGTCCAAACTCCATAAATACTGCATACATTTACAAGAATTCAAATTCAAAAAATACTTTATTGATCCAAAGAGAAATGAAATAAATATTTAATAAATGGTGGGAAAATGTGCAACATAGCTTTCCCTCTGGCTATGACCCGCCCCCTCATTTCATTTTTTAAATGAAGGACTTGTGACTGACAGACTTGTGACCAAATTTTACCTGGGGAAAAAAAAAAATTCACCCAGTCATTTTCTTGTCAACATGTCTGCTGATGCCGGTCCCTCAGACAGCGTGCAGGATTGTGCGCGCCGCCCCATTTTACTCGCAGAAACGCCATGTAGGCCATCAGATACCAGGCGACATCCTTTGTGCTCGCCGCTCCGGTCTCCTGAGATCAGAGCTGCACCTCCCCATTAATTGTGACAGGTAAAGGGGGCCTCTTTATTCATACATCCAGAATAGTACGTTTGATACTTTGGAGATGAATGACGACGGAGAAGCTGTGGAAGCAGTACTGCTGCTTGATTCGGTGTGACTTCAATGTTTCTAGAAGAAAATCCACAGGAAAATAAAAAAAAATATGTTGCTTTGACAGGTTTGAGACATATTTGTATATTCATTTTCTCACCTATAATACACCAAAAGGTGGTACGCTGATGAAGATCACTCATCATCATGTCTCTTCACAGCCTTTCGACTTTGTAGTGTACGCTATTTGGAGCATTTCTAAATTGGTCCACTGTTACCGTATTTGGGCTAAAAGAAGTGATTGCTTTGGTGATCACTTCTTTCGTCAGATTTTCTAAGTTTTTCCAGACGAAAAAAAGTGCAAGTCTTTTATGATGCAGGTGCTTTATGCGAGCTTGTCCGCTCTGCTGTGTGCAGGACAACATGTTCCTCCACTCAAACAGACTCTCTGTCTGATGAGCTATAATCAGCAAGGTCAGGTACCGTTGTATGCGCAGAAAACCCTTTTTTTTTTTTCTACAGGGAAAGAATTCAGCTGATAGAAAAGTATTTACCTCATTAGCAACCCACAACCTTAACATTGTTTTTGGGTTACTTGTGTGGCTCTAATAATGCATAATTGTAAAGTAGAAAGTAAACGATGCACGCTGTCTTGCGCAGATAAAACTGTAAATTAGGGGACAAACAGCATCATGTTGACCAAGGAACACAAAACACAGATGAAGGATAAATTTGGGCTTGATTCAAAACAATATCTCAAGGTCTGAATGTCTCTCAGAGTACTGTGTAAATCTCTTCATCTAAAAACGGAAATAGTATGGCACAGTGCCAGACCTAATCCTCAACTGAGCAAGAGGAGCCAAATAATTCAATTGGGCGTAATTCAGTTTATTTTTATAGCGCCAGTTCACAACACATACCATCTCGAGGCACTTTGTGAAATAAAAGTCATGTGACCAGATCCACGGTGAAGCGGAAAAGATCCTAAGCTACGGATGGGGCTACGATTAGTTGTGCCCTCTACAGATCTGCTCACTATAGATGAGTGGCAAGAACTAAACTGTTGTTTACAGAAAGCCTTAAGAGGACCTACTTGTGTGTTCCTTCATGTTGGGGACATGTGAGATAGTGTTCTGTGGACAGAGCCGGTGGAGACGATGGTGTGTTCATCCCAACTCACACCAGTTTCACAAGAAACCCTGGCAGTGGCTGTAGAAGTTTTGAGGTGGTGACCCAGAACATAAAGAAAAGGCTACAATAAAATGACTTGGTTAGTTATTGGACCTGGACCTCAATCTAATTTTTGACAGAACTTTTAGTACCTAGATGTGGAAAGGTGTTAAAGGAGAAATACCCAAAGAAACTTTTTGCTGTGATTGCAGTGAAAGAAGACCTTAAGTAAGGATTGACTCTGTACTGGCCTGGTTTAAAACTAGTCTCATGTCGCTAATCGCTTTGCTTCGTACAGAAGGTCTGGACCCTCAGCTATTGAGAAATAATTAGTAGCTGGAGGCAATCGCTAACATTTGGTCCTGATATATGTACAAGTTGAGTGCGCTGTAAACAACCAACCCCACTAAGAAGTAAGAAGTCCTAAACCAAACGACTCAATATTTGGAGGCGTGGCCAACACATATTTAACGGCTCTGTTTACTTCCTCCACTGTCATTGCTAAAACTGCAATCATGGCAGACTTTAAATCTAATTCATCATTGTTCAAAGCTCTTTCTGTTCGCTGATTGGCCTGGTTGAAATTCATCCGGAGAAATCGAGGTCCATAGGAGAAATTTCAGACGCAGCACTGAAGGGAAACGAGAATCAAGTGGAAACTTAACTAGGTCAAAACATATGCCCCTGCCAACACTTTTCATATTTCTATTTATGACACAATTTGAAATCTACTGTAAACATCCTCTTTGTGTTGGGCTGTCACATCAAATCCCATCAAAATACACAAACGTTTGTGGCTACAACGTGACAAAACACTGTTCCAAGACACTGTCCGGTCATATAAGAAGACTATAGATGTTGGATCCAAGTGACCGTTGCATAACATAACTTTATGTAATGTGGTCTCTGGATCGCTGCTATCTGTGTAATGCACTTTTTGCCCTTCGGCAAGGTTGAGTTGATACACAGTGCGAGACGAGGATGGAGCCGAGTCGGACCTGCTCAGTATTCCTGTCGGCCTGTTGGCATCCTGTTGACTCAAGAAGCTTTATGGAAGTCCAGAACCAGCAGTGGATAACCGAGCTGGAGGGGCTGCTGGGAAACCGCTACTACGGCACCAGCGTTCAGTGGACTCTAGTTAACGTACCTGTTGGACCAGACATGTTGTGGTTGATCAGCAGAACCCTTTACACATGATGGTGACCCATCTCTCTGCTACCTGAGCTGCAGTGGTGGGAGCTTTGGGAAGGGCCTGTTTTTGTCCGTGAGACGTTGTTTACCGATAAACACCCTCATAATTCCAGAAGCACGTTATGGGAAAATTGAGGGAGAGCCAGGTTTGCTTCATCAGGACATTCCTTGTGTTTTCATTACTGAACTGAGGGTAAGCAGTAGAAGCTGACGTATGAATGAAAAACAAAAGGTTTTTACTGGGACTGGAGAACAAAACTGACATAAATTAAAAAGGTTTAAAGTGTAATCCTATCTAAATACTGATATTTTACCAATTCCATGGCAGTGGATAAAAAACAGTAATTGTTTGATGTAAAATTAAAATTATTTATGAAGCTGAAGGAAACAGGCTGTTATGTCTACATCTAGTTTGCGTTTGGACGGACGATATGAGCCAGTGTTGTGTTTTAGCTTAACCAAAACTTTATTCATCTTCCTCTGCATTACAGTACGGGATAAAACCAACACAGGCAACTCAATATTGTTAGGGTGTTTTAGGGCTATTGTAGATAGAAAAAAAGGGTACGTTTCCTCTGAAAAAGTCAAAAATGTTGAGATTAATCTCAGAAATTTTCTAGGAATTCTCTTGGAAATTTCTGAGTTTGAAAAGTCAAAATTTTGCTAGAGAAAAATCTGAAATTTACTAGAAAAACTTGCAAATTTATATATATATATATATATATATATATATATATATATATATATATATATTTTTTTTTTTTTTTTTACATCTGTTGGATCTCTGAACATCGGAGCATGACAAGTTACTTTTTAAGATTGTTTCAGCCTACTTTGTGTTGACGAACAGTTTCTACCTGAGTGATTTTTTGATTCTCCAGGCGTAGCAGTAATCAGCCTGGGCATGGCTGATGAAATTAAGCCCCCCAAAATGTAAATCACCATTAATTTATGATTAAACAAGGAGGCAAATATTTCATTGGGATTCCTTATCTTTGCTAACAAATAAAATTACCATCTGAAAACCGATGTTTGTATTCACCCAAGTTATCTTTGTCGTGACCAAATAGCAAAAACAGAAGGAATCTGTTTTGTGGGAAATACATTTTCACAGCAGTGGAATTTAAAAAGTAAAGGGGAAATCTCTGGCTGCCGGGACAAACCTGCCGTTTCCTTGGAGAGCGCGAGAGTCGCTTCTCAACCGAAATCTGTCAGCTCTAGGAGGAAACAGAAGCTGAAATCCATCCTGCGAACTCACAGCCTGACACGTTCTGGTCGCCGTGGCAGCCCGCGGCACTCTGGCATGATGTCATCCCAGATTACAGCCAGGGTGGATGGCGGCCTCGAGTGGGTTAACGTCTGGTGGCTCCTCAGCTTCGGACCCTCCTACCCGCCCGCCGTGACTTTCTCTCCTTCTCTCTCCTCCCACTCACGTTTCTCTACAGCGGGCTGTTGCAGCAGGGCGGCATCATGGAAGCTGGATGCGTGGTTGCCGCGGTGATTGAGAATGCTGCCTCAGGACCCCGGGGAGAACCAGGAAGTAGTGACGTCCTTGAGGGGTGAGTTACTCTTATTTATTTTTTTGCGTTTCCCTGGCTTCGTGTGTCTGCTCACCTGGATGATGATGAAAAGACCAGATAGCGTGTGGCGTGCTGCTTTAAAGGAACATGGGAATTTTGAATTTGAGATGAATAAAACCAGAAGTGAGGCTTTTAAAAAAATGACCCAGTTATCAGAGTAAAGCTGAGAGACAAACTATCCCTTTTTCAACCTCCATCAGTTTCAGACTCCACTATTTTGTTGCGCTTGCTCATGTAATTTTGGAGCACATAAACGTCGATGTTTGTTTGCCACATTTCCAGGTTCGATCAGGCTGAATCTCTGTAAGACTCCCAAACTCCCTGTGGCCTTTGTTGCTTATCAAAGTTTGCCTGAATGGGCCTCACCCTCCACTCCTCAGTACATTGAATCACATTTCAAGTGAAGGTTTTGTGAAGCTCTCCCTGTGGGTGGATTGTCTTTATGCCTCACTGAACACGTGAGCTTTGGAGTGCAAATAAAACAATCACTGGATCAGGGTTCGTTTTTTTCCCTCTCTACTAAAGCAGAAACTGCTGATATTTTCTAAACTGATCTCAGTAATTGTTCATAGTTACAGCTAACATAAATAATAAATGTGTATTTTCTTGGTGATAGCTTCAGTATGACATGTTTTCTGTTTTTTTTTATTTTTTTGAGGCATGCTGGTGCAATGTCATGATTCCAGCTCAAGCCACTCCAGTAATTCTCCCTCACTTGCTCCCTCTGGTGGATGAAAATTAAACAAAATATATCGAGAGGCCTCATTTTCATAACAATAGTTCAGCTTCTGTTCTGTTTCCAACCTTTTTTTTTTTTCTTTACCTCTTGCACAGTGACCCGACCCCACCTGCTGACCTCGACAAAAACGATGCCTTACCTCAAGCTACCAACATTAATTCTCCAGAGGAGAAGCAGCCACAGGAGACATCCACTGCCGCGGTACATGCCTACAAACACACACACACACACACACACACACACACACACACACACACACACATATATATATATTTATAAATAAGCACACACATGGCACTGACTCATAGCTGATGCAAGAGAATACACAAAACCCATCAGACATGTTGTCCTTCCTCCATGAGGATGCTCTGCTCTGCTTCTTTAGTTGACTCACACTTTAATGTCGCCTCAACAGATCACAAGGTCTCAGTTGACGACTTTAAATTAATCCTGGTCTTCTGCAGATTAAAAAAATGGTCAAAACTACACATACAGCCTCAAATACAGTCATACGTCCAATTAATATTTGCTCAAATTTGAGTAAGTAAAGGGATAAGGTGAAACGATGCTGCCGTCACCAGGCGATGTGTTCTTAGGTTTGAAAGACTTATGTTGCATTCACACCAGCCATGTTTCATCAAACTCTAGTCCATGTGTTTTGATTGTCCAGTTCGTTTGGGGAGGTGTGAATTTGCTGTCAAAGCAAAAAAAAAAGTGAACTCTGGTCCGCCTAAAAACCTCGCTCTGGGTTTGATTAAAGTGAACTCTGGTGCGCTTCCGATGCAAATGTGGAGGCAAGCAGACCAGAGACCGCTCCAAAAGCAGGAACCAGACTATGGTGTAAGGCATTCTGGGTAAATACAACCAAGACAAATGCAAGAATCTAATGCTTACGGGACAAATGGCTCTTCGTCTTTTGCCAAAGACAAAAGAGAAAACCTACAATCTGACACCACTGCATTTTTGTTTGCATTTCTTGAAAAAGGACGTTACGCTCGTGTCTTCTTCTGACATGTTGTTTCTCTCAGTGGTTCTTGGTGCAGCGCCACCACAGGCAAGGAGAGGAACAAGTTTATCAATTAGTTTGGATCGTTTGACACAGTGCATCGTAAAATCAAACCACGCCAGCTCGTGTAGTTTCTAGCGCAAATATCTTAGTACTCCTGAAATAAGACAAAACCGATAAGTAACTTTTCTGCAAGAAGTAGGGGCTTCTTTTATGTCAATCATTTCTTAATATTGATAAACAATGACTAGTTTCACTGACTATTTCACTCGTAAGAAGAAATGTTTTACTTTTGTTGAATTATTAACTTAAGCTCCTACATCTTGCTGATAATTTACTTGTATTGTAGTTTTGTAGTTTCTCTAAGGTATTCAGATATTTTCACTACAAAGTAGACAAAAATACGTGGTGAGACTCTGTTTTTTCACAATATGTAATCCACTGAGGAAAAATGATATAACTCCTATTTTAAAAGCCGTCAGAGGCAGGAATGTGCTTCCATTGCACGTTCCAACGTCATAAACTATCGGTTTCTCCATCACGGACCCCGTTAATGCTTTCTGCTCTTGGCAGGTGAAGAGCGATGACATCACAGAACACCAGGCCGAGCCCCTCCTGCGCTCCTGCGTCAGCACGGCGAGTATGAAGGTCAAGAACATGAAAAAGTAGGTGCTCTCAGTGACGCTGCCGCCGCTTTTAGGGGCCGCTTCACTGGCCTGAATATAAGGCTCCTTATTCAGGCCAGCGAAGCGAAGGGGGAGCCTGTGTTCCAGCGCTGGGCGCCTCTCACGCCGACCAGCCGGTCTGAATCTTAAACGGCGCTCTGTCTCTCGCCGCACAAGCCTGACCTCTCCCTTCCTCTTTCTCTTTGTTTCCGCTCCTCATCGCAGCGTCGGTGTGTCTTGAATGTTGATGAGTAGCCGCTCTTCTGTGTGTTCTAGGCTAACGTTCCCCAGAGGTCACTTCCCCAGATTGGCAGAGTGTGCCCATTTCCACTATGAGACTGTCGATTTTGGCAACGTTCAGGTGAGCTCTAAAAATACTTTGTGGAGAGTTATTAGCTTTCATAACTGTGCACTTGGCCGGCGTTCAGCTGCTATATTTGCTGCTGTCTCAGACTGCGCTGCTGCACTTTTGGCATAACCGATAACCTTGTTTGTGTTTTCTGGACAATCACTGCAGCAGTTTTCCCTCGTATTCTTGACGTGCCATGTTTGCATCTGTTCGCAGACGATATTCTGCACTTACTACGCTTATTTTTGTTCAGCTTCTACAGGCAGGTTGCCTAAACTTGGATTTGCTTAGTGCTGCCGCCTTCAGACTCAAATATTAGCTGTCAGCAGGAGCTTAATGCTGGTCCTGGAAATGAAAATTTATTGTCAAACAGCACAAATGAACGATTATCATTGGAGAATGGCAGGAAATTGTTTTTCACCTTGCAGGTTGCAGACAGCAAGTTGATTCTTAACAAGGAGTTTCATTTTCCGCATAGACAACGTAGTTTACATTATTTTATGCTTTACCTGCTTCTTGATCTTTTACAAAAAAGCAGTTTTTCTCGATATTGATGAGTTGAAACATAAAGGTTCCTCTTTTTAACTTGATATGTCATTTAGGACTGAACTGCATGAACTCAAATCAATCTGAAGACATATTTCGACTAGTTTTGTCCTGAGTGGACATTGTTCTGAATACCCTGACTCTAGCTTAGCGTTTCCAAACGTATCATTTTTTGGTGATTTCCACCTTCATTCTCGGCTGCTCTGTGCTTACCTTCCTCTCTTGCTCTTTCTTGTACTTTTTCATTTTTTGTTTTGAGATCATTTTGAAGTAATGTAATGGCATAATAATGCAATAAGACCTTCTCGAAAACTTTGTTTTCTAATGAAAGTGTAACGGTGGAACTGGAAGACATCTTAAATATCCAAACAAAACACCTGAAACAACAAATGAAATGGAAACTGTCCTTCAAAAACGTAGAGCTATCTGAGCCCAACACACCAGACTGAAGACTTTCCATTGTTTGGTAGAGAGGAGAGAGAGATACAAGAAAGACGATCAATAATGCAGATGGAAATTACTGAGCTTATTTCTATTCATCATGCGATTAATTAATTAATTAATTAATTAATTAATTAATTGATTGATTTATCGCGTCAGGCTTAGTGATGTGCAGAAGTAAGCATTTAGCCAGTTGTAGTTGCAGAACTACAACTCTCGTAGTTCTGCTTGATCGCCTGCAGAGGGCGTCAGACGTTTCTGCACAGCTGGGAGCCGCTGCTTTAGCTTAGCACAAAGCATCCTGAGCGGTGCATGTGATGCACATGGCGGCGCCGACCCCCTGCACGACCGCATCAGTGAGCAACGCTACGGCTGGCTGAGCATTAATCTGAGACGCTTTCGCTCTGTTTGGCTGAATGTTTTGCGTCTTCGTCATTAAATGTGCAGAAAAACAGTGTGAGCAAAAGCAGAAACGTCCTTTTTGAGGCGACACTGACGCTGAAGGCAGAGCTGCATACATGCAGATTCAGACGCTTCCGCCCAACGCCCCGGGGTGCGTTTGATTCGGTTTGGGAGACGAGTCTCTGTTCTGTGTTCTCGGATCACGCCATAAGCCGCAGAGTCTTAACCACAAAGACGGAAAGCAGAGGTCGAGTCTTGGGTGTGATGCCTGCAGAGCAGCAGACATCCTCCATCTGCATCCCGACAGATTCGTCTGCAGATTAGGAAGTCTCATCTGTCTCATGTTGCTATGTGACGGATGAGCATCTGTGTCCGTGTGTCCCAGATGAACCCGTTTACAGGCGAACCACCTTTTGTCACGAGAGAGAGAGAACGGTTGAGAGAGAGGAACAGGGGGGAGGGTGATGGAGTACAGGAGAGGCAGGAGGAAAAGGAGGAGGAGGAGGGGGGGGGGGGAAGGAGAAGGGGGGAGGGGGGAGGAAAAGGGGGGGGGGGGGGGGGGGGGGGG
>NW_015112617.1:1110387-1181858 GCF_001443285.1 Poecilia latipinna | reverse complement strand
AGAGGGGAAGGGGGGGGGGGGGGAAGGAGAAGGGGGGAGGGGGGAGGAAAAGGGGGGGGGGGGGGGGGGGGGGGGAAAGGAGGCAGGGAGCAGAGGGAAAGCATCAGCGTCTCGTTTTCTCTGCTTTCTGTAGCACACCGGTGCTGGTTGCTCTGCAAATAAGCTTCTCGCGTGCAACGTTGTTGTTGTTAGGACGAGAAACGGGCGAGTCAGGAGAACCTTTAAACCCTTCTGCTCTCAGCCTAGATTTGGCTATTTCTTTTCTTTTTTTTATTGTTTGCTCTGAGGAGCTCGCTGTGGTCCCACACACAAAGAGGAAGCTCTTACTTCATCCGCTGTCGGACATCTGAGATGCTCTAGCAGGAGGTAACCTGAACGAGGCCCGTGACGTGACGGTGGGTTAGTTGTTTGATGTGGGGCATATTTCTGGGGGAAAATGGTGGAGATGCTTTTTACTTAGAGAGAGAGAGTGTGGGAGAAAAAAAGCTGCATTGTTGCCTAATATTTTCATAATTTCTCTGTATTTCTCTAAATCTGCCCTCTTCTCTCTCCCATCACTGGACCACTGACCTTTTCAGCCTCTCCACAGCTTAATTAGCTTTGTAGTTTGGACTAGGAAAAAAAAAAAGAAAGCGTTGCGGTGAACTACGTTTTGACCGTAATGACTCACTCAACAACAAATTTCTCTTCATCGGTTTGGTTTGTCGTAACTAGGTCGCTGCATGTTGTGTAACAGTGTATCTGGACGGGTTGCTAACAGTTATAAATAACCAAAACTTCCTCAGCACGGAGGCCTCTGAAGTCAATTCTTCATTTACGTCTTTGGTCTCTTTAAGGGTTGATTTCCTATCATCTATAATTTCGCAGAAGAAAAAAAATGAAATCTGCTAAGCATTTAAAACTGCAGCATGAAACGCCAGGCATCCGATGTAAGTGGTAAATCCAGTATTAATATGGGACACGATGCACTTTTAGTAGCCCAGTCCCAAAAACAGAGAGGGGTTTTGTATCATACTCATCTATTATTTATGCTCCATCCTCAATCCAAGCTCCTCTGTGTCTCCTTCCTCCTGTTTGTCTCCCTGTGCAGTTGGCCTTGGCAGAGGGGCAAAGCGAGGGACCGAAGCCCGGTCTGGACTCCAAAGAACTCGTCTTTCTCGTCCAGATCACTTGCCAGGTAACATTACTTGAATATCCGAGTGGTGCTCTGGCTTCTCCCAAAAGCAGCAGGCGCTTTCGCTTCGGTTTGGTCCTGATTTGCTTTGCGTCGTCCCCGTCAGGCTCGAAACTGGCTGGTGAAAAGATCCTACGAGGATTTCCGAGTGCTGGACAAACACCTGCACCTGTGCATCTACGACCGCCGTTACTCCCAACTCACCGAACTGCCACGCTACGACACCTTAGAGGACACTGTTGAGGTATCGTCTCCACATTCATGAAAGCATTCATGCACCTTTGAAACTTTTTCCTCCATTTAGATATAATCTCCATTTTTTTATGTATTTATTTTAGAAGAGTTGTAGAGATTCACTGCTGATTTTTTGGGGCATTACTGTCTTCAGCAGACACATCTACCAGTCCAAAGCGTATTCAACGGCCTAGTCCAAATTCAGCTTTTGAATTATTATTTTTACCTTCATTTAACCAGGATTGAGATAAAAGACAAAAACAAGTGAGTCCTTTGGAGTCCAAGAGGCAGCACCAACAATTACATTTGTTTGCATAATAATCCTAATGCCATGCAAATAATTATTTAAAAAGACAGAGTTTAACACTAAAACTGGTGTTCAAAGAAGCTGAACCTGACCGAGCCTGACTTATTTTGGGAAGAGGAAGGGAAAAAGTAGACCCTAATAAACTTTCAGCTGTCATTGTAGTGAACATTTTTTTCTCTAAATATTGACCTATTTGGAAAAAAAAAAGAAGAAAAACTTGAAGACAGTGTATCACTTCCTTCCACTTCACAACAAAGCAGTACTTAAATATTGATGAAAAACTTTGAAGTTTGTGGCTGTAACATTATAAAAACAAAGCAAAATACAAGAGCATGAATTCGTTTGCAGAAATTCTTGTACCTCTGCTGGCTTGTGTGACGTCATGTTTATTTTTGGAGCTTTATTGAGGTCTATCTTTTTTATTTTATTTTATTTTTGTCTCCTTTCAGTCAGTCACCACAATGCTGACTAGCTACCTGTCACGCTTCTCTGCCATCGCGGACAACAAAATCAACTGTGGTCCTGTGTTAACATGGATGGAGGTAGGAGTTCTTTTTTTATTGTGCTTTTCCGTTGTGATGATCTGAAACGCTAACATGACTGATGTTTATCTAAGGAACAGTCAGTAAAATTAGATTATGGTTGGAATATATCGCAGATAAGATGAAGGAATTGTTATTCCCTGCTGGGAATCCTACACATCCGTGCCAAAGTACATCCTTCTACATTTTGCAGTGTAGCTCTTTTTTTTTTTTTTAAATGTTGAGTCAAATACTTAATTACTGCACTGGTTCATAAGGCAGGGAGTGTTTGCCTCAGTGTGAGAAGCAGACAAACAGCACTGGTGTCAAGAAAAAAAAAAGAGGTGTGCAGCTTTTTCTGGCGACTTTCAAGTAGCAAGCTAATGATCGGTGACAGAAAGTGAAGCTTCTGTAGCAAATTTCAAGCACTGTGCAAATGTGTTCAGAGTTCAGTTGATCTTACTTATCTAACCGGTGGGGTTGGCTTTGTATTTACATGTTTGATTCTCATCTGAAGTTATTTTTGGAGTTGTATGTTTTTCATACTCTGAAGTTCCAAAAAGGAGCTGAATCTTTAATACAGATCTTTAATGTATTAAAGATCTGCTGTGGTGCTAAACCATTCAGTGATTTATAAACTAACAACAGTATTTTATAGTCTATTCTCTGAGCTACAGGGAGCCAGTGTAGCGACTTTAAAACTGGTGTTATGTGGTCTATCTTCCTGGTTTTAGTCAGAACGTGAGCAGCAGCGTTCTGGATCAGCTGCAGTTTTCTTATTGATTTTTGTAGGCAGAATGTGAGGACACTGTAATCAGTTAGATTTTATATGAGTTTCTCTTTGTTGCGACATTCGTCCTTTAATCCTGGAGATGTTCTTCAGGTGACAGAAGGCCGACTTTGTAACTGTCTTTATGCGTTACAAAAGTCGGCAGCACCACTGGCAGCAAAGCAGATATCTGATTTCTAAAAACATAAGTAAAAAAAAGTACATCCTTCACGTTACACACAAACAGACAGAACATTGGGGCCAATTCACCTGCTCTACTTTCCACTGACATTAAAAACGCTGGAAGCTCAAGTGGAGGCAAAAACAAAACATTTTTAACTTTCCATTGTTCTCTGCTTCTCTTTCATCCGTCGTCTCATGATAAATCGTGACCAGCTCCCACTCCCTGCTCTGGCTTTTTGGGCGTAAGATGTGCCAACAGCATCTCTGCTGTCTTTATTTTTAGATCGACAACAAGGGCAACCATCTGCTGGTTTCTGAAGAAGCTTCGATCAACGTCCCCGCCATCGCTGCCGCCCACGTCACCAAACGGTACACGGCTCAGGCCACCGACGAGTTAACCTTCGAGGTAAGGAGACAGAAACATGCTCAGGCGTGGACCAGTCTGTTAGGTGTATGTTTTTTTTCTGCATATTTTTGCATTTAGTTTTGATGAGCGTCATAGAGAGAGCTCTTTCTGATCTAGGTCGGGGATATTGTGTCTGTCATCGACATGCCGCCTAAAGAAGACACGGGCTGGTGGAGAGGGAAGCATGGCTTCCAGGTAAACCTTCTGCTGTGGGAAAACACACAAAGTCCTAGAGTACCTTTGGTCTGGATTCTACTGGAAAAATCTTATTACACTTGAAATAAAACAAAGCAAAATTATTTCTCAAAATAATATCCTCAAGTTTTCATAGATTATTAAAAAAAAAAAATTCCTGGAGCTAAACGAGTCTTGAAAAATCGAATGTAATTTTTGTAAAATAATAATAATAATTATATTTGTTAAATCATGTCATCATAGTACAATATGAAACAAAAAAATGTGGTAAAAAATGTATTTCCTCTATTTCCTCCCGGCCATTTGCAGAAATCCAGAACCAATCACAACTCTTTTATTTATTCTTTTTATTTTATAAAGTGCAGCCTTAAAGATGCTTTCTAAAATAAAAGCCTCAATATTTCTTATCATGTTACCAATGGAAGTAAACTGAAAAAATATAAAAGGGTTTATGTTGGTTTTTCAAAATAAAGCTTAAAAGAATACGCAAAAAAACATTTGATGTTGCAAAATTGGATCCAAACTGTTAGTATTTTAGCTTTTCTAAATCTGAAAAGAAAGTGAAAATTGATCGTGCTACTTGAAAAACAAACTTCATAGGTCGTCTTCAGAGATGGCAGTAAACCAGTGATGAGATCAGCACAGATCAGCTTAAAAAAGGTTTAGTTTAGTTGGGAAAGTTTGTTCAAACCTCAAAAGTTTGATTCAGTCATGAATATCAACAATGCTCAGTCTGAGGTTTTTCTTGACCTCTTTTTCAGCATCGCCTCTCCCCACTCGTCACTCACTACGTTTGTACCTCTTCGCTCTCTTCTCCGCCTCTCCTCCTGCAGGTCGGGTTCTTCCCCTGCGACTGCGTGGAGCTGATAAACGAGAAGATCCCACCCAGCGTTCAAAACTCAGTGCCAAAGCCAGGTACTAGTCGGTGTGCGTTGGGACGTGGCCAGTTTTCAGAGACTCGCTCACCGGGATCTGAGTCAGGTTCCTTTGTAACGTGGCTCCCGTGTGTGTTTTCGTGCGCATTCAGTGTGCAAGAAGCACGGGAAGCTGGTGACCTTCCTGAGGTCGTTCATGAAGTCTCGGCCGCCGCCGCAGAAGCTGCGGCAGCGCGGGATCCTCAGGGAGCGAGTGTTTGGCTGCGACCTGGGGGAGCATCTCCACAACTCAGGACACGACGGTAGAATATCCCACACGCTTTAACTTAATAAAAACAGACTAATGCCAGGTTAGTCTGGTTTAGAACCTGTTTTTGAAATACTTTGTTGTTTCAGTATAAGCAAAATCATCCATGCTGAAACAAAAATGAAGTCGCTGAGTAAATTCTCAGCTACTGATTCAAGATCATCTTGTCTCACGTTAACATCATGATTCTCCAGATTTATTTAGCTCCATAATGTTCATATCAACCATTGTTCTAGTATAAATATCTTAGTATGATTGAAATAAGACTAAAGTAACTAACAAGTACATTTTTAACAAGATAAAGGAGTTTGTTTTGAGTAAATAGTTCCTTAACATTGATGGGAAAATTGACAGATTATTTCACTAATAACATGGGAAAAAATGTCTTAAGAGTGAAATAATCTACCAGTGAAACTGGTTGTTTTCCCATCAATATTAAGAAATAATTGACTTTAAACAAGCTCTTATGTCTTGCTGAAAAGTTACATGCAAGTTAGATTTGCCTTATTAACTGAAACTAGGCAAAAATACTTGGTAAGATTTGGCAGCGTTTAAAATTGTTTGTCCTTATTTTTATTTTAATCGAATTAGAATCACTTGCGTGTTTGAAGAAATGTGATGAATAATGTAAAAACATTTGGGAGTTCTGGTATTTACAGCCTGAGGCTTGTTTATTGTAGGATTCTCCAGAAACAAACCTCTTTGTGGTTTTTATCGAATCTGCAGTCTGCCATTGTTCAACACGTCGGTTTTCATTTCATAAAAAAATCTGTAAATAATACTTTTAATGCAAAGTTGATTCTTCTAATTGACTTTTAATGCAACTTTTAATGCAACTCTGCATTCAGAGTGTCATTATTTACCAAAAGACATTTCATGACAACAGTCATAAACATTCATGAAAACGCCTTCATGTTCGTGTCCGTTGTTCTGTCATGTTTATGACAGTGTAATATCAGTCTTATGCACACTCCTTTGAATAAGGTGTTACCGAAAAAACTTTAAATAATTAGTGTGGAGAATGTAGAACGCAGAAGATGTCATCTTTTTGTACCCAACAAGATGTTTTTAGAAGACACAGACAAAATGGCTGAACGTTGCGTCTCGCCTTTATGTCCTTCAGTCCCGCAGGTCGTTAAAAGTTGTGCAGAGTTCATCGAGAAGATCGGCGTCGTGGATGGGATCTACAGACTCTCAGGGATTTCCTCCAACATCCAGAAACTGAGGTTTGTGCTTCCTCTCTACTTCACCATAGAAAGTCTGTATCAGCAGTCCTTCCCTGTCGGTGTCAGGGGGCGGGGCTTCTGGTTGGACTGAAGCCAATCAGATGCCAGGATTCATTTGTTGAGCTGAATTTGCTCCTGGTGCACTGCAGTAAAAGGAACCATTAAATATTTATAAAAACACGGAAATAATTACACACGGTATGAATATATTACAACTGGAAACTTCAGAGTATTTTTTTATTATTTTATTTTACTGAATTGCACATTTAGTTGAAGAACGCAGTTATTATTCACAAAATGTGATTATTATTTTAGTTTTTTTTTTTTACTTCTTAACTGCATGTATTTTCAGGTTTATTTATTTGTATCCTTTAAATGTGGCACTTTGGTACGATTGCAGATATATTGATATGTTAAATAAATAAATATAAAGTGTGCAGTGTGCTGAAGAGCCTGCTGTCCAAGTCTTTAACTTTTAGTGCTTTTAAGTAGATTTTTCCCCCCCAATCTATCAATGGAAATCTGATTAACGCTGTGCAGCTTCTGAGAGCGTTGCTGTATTTTTTGCTGCTTCCATAAAACAAACTCCCATCAGTGGATAAATTGAGCGGCACATGAGCTGATGGGGTTGGGCAGCCAATCAAAAAGCTTAATGGGAAAAGCTCGGCTCTCGCCGCGTCACGCCTCCTTCTAGCAGCTCAGGAAATACGGCACACGCAAAGATGTAGACATGTTGAAGATCTGATGGTCTTTTTTTGTTTCGAAGGGATTTTATGGATTTATTGTTTTTCTATTTACACATTTTGTAATAAATCATTCAGTTAATGTCAGTGTCAGATTTATTTTACTGCACAAAAACAAATATGTATGAAATGCTGCAAAAGAAAACCAGGACAATAAACTCGTGACAGTAGGAATATTTGCTTAGGTGCGATAAGAACATGATAAAAAATTGATTTTGTAATTGTAATAAAACATAAAGATAAAATTAAAAGTAAAAAGCTTTTACGTGACTTTGTAAATTATTCTTGATTTTTGATGATAGCTATGATCACCTCTTTTTCATTTGTATCTAGAAACATCTCAGGGCAAAAGGATTTTACGCTAGTGGGGATAGTAATTTATAATTATTTAAAAGATCCTTTAAGAATGATGGGAAAAGACCACCTATAAACTTAAAAACAAGTGAATAGCCTTAAAATCTGTCCTGTAACAAAGGAAAATCTTTTTGAGGGAGTGAAAATTGAAGTTGAATAATTTTTCCATTTAATCTTTTTCAGGTGTGAAAGCTTTCATAATCTGTTCAGCATTTTTTAAGGCTTTAGTTTGGTAAGAACTAAATAAATATAGCAAGATAAAACATAGACTTTTACGTCAATGTATTGTAAAGTACACTTTACTTCCTATAAAGTACACTTTACGTCCTGTACACTTTACAGGAAGTAAAGTGTTCATGACATCCGAAGAAATAGTTTGATCTCTTAAATACAATGACTTCTGTTTTATTATTATTGAGATACAGAAGAAGGAATTGCTCATTTTTCTGTTATTGTGGAGACAATAATTCAATATTTTATGTCCGAATGGGTTCTTGTGTTTCTGTTCCGTCTCCAGGCACGAGTTTGACTCTGAGCAGATCCCAGACCTGAGCCGAGAACTGTTCCAACAGGACATCCACTCTGTGGGCTCCCTGTGCAAGCTGTACTTCAGAGAGCTGCCCAACCCGCTGCTCACCTACCAGCTCTACGACCGGTTCTCGGTGAGCACAGTCCTTAAAAAATTGCACGGGAGCTGATTCAGCTTTGTGTCAGTCGATGTGCAGGCAACGTCTTTCTGGTCGCTCCTTGATTGATTGAATGAAAGAGACATTTATCTCATTTTCAAAGTGCTGCTTAAAATGAGGTCGTTGCATTGTGACAAGCTTTCCAAGAACCGCTTTGAAGCCGAGAGTCAGATTAACTCGTCTGCTTCGGTTGTTAGACTCCGTGCTTTTGTCCTCCGTTTCGTCACAGGAAGCTGTGTCTGCAGCCACAGACGAGGAGAGGCTGGTAAAAATCCACAATGTCATCCAGCAGCTGCCGCCTCCTCATTACAGGTCAGATTTACAGCTCACTGCTGCCCCCTGCTGTCAGTAAGTGGAATGGATCATTTTTAGATTCTGATTTTGGTGAAAGGCACTTTGCTTAACTCGTGTTTTTCTGCTTAATCTTGATCTTTATCTTGCCAAGCTCAGGTCATCCTCCCCTAAGCTGCTAAATTCTGTCATTTTCTCTCCCGACATCCATTCACTAGAGCAAATCAGACATATTTTAAGATCTAGTAACTGAGAGAATATCGGTTCAACGTGAATTATATGAGCTTCTTCCATTAACCACTGCCGACACTCGTAGTGCCCTGAGAGAAGTATTTAAATTTCTCCAACTTTTTTCCATTATTTTTTTTCCCACATTATGACCACAAACTTTATCATTTTACGTTGAGATTAGGTATAATAGGCAAACACAAATCAGTCAAAATTGTAAATTTAAATGAAAATGATTGAATGTTTTTGAAAATCGTTTCTAAATAAAAATCTTAATAAAAAACTGATGGGCATTGGTAGTCATATCTCCTTGATAAACTCTTACCCATCTAAAAAGACCTTACATATTTTAAGATCTACTAACTGAGAGAATATCGGTGCATTGTGAATTATATGAGCATCTTAACCAGGTATTTTTTTTGTCTGGTTTCTAGTGGAAATATTTTACTACACTTGTAAACTAACTTTTCAGTAGGATGCAGTGTGGGGAAATATCTTGTTTCTTGCTGAAAAGTTATTTGTAAGTTAGTTTTGTCTTATATCAAGTGTACTAGGATATCTACCAAAAATAGTTGGTGAGTGTAAATAAGATCCAGTTCAACTGACTAATCAAATACATGGAGCTCACTTCTGTTTTATTTAATCACCAACAGTTGTTCTGTGAATGCCTCACAGGTTTGTTAGAGAGCAATAGTGAACGATCTCAGACACGAGGGTTTCTTTTTACATCCGCAGGACGCTGGAGTACCTCATGAGGCACCTTTCCCGTTTGGCCACCTTCAGCTCTGTCACCAACATGCACACTAAAAACCTGGCCATTGTCTGGGCGCCGAACCTCCTCAGGTGACTGTATCTCGGCCGCGACGCAGTCGGAAATTTCACCGCTTCCTTTTGGCCGCTCCGCCGCGGCGAACTGGGGCACATCTCAGTGGTGCCGAGCGCTGAACTAGGTCGCGCTGTGCTCCGTTTCAGGTCCAGACAGATTGAGTCGGCCTGCTTTAGTGGCACGGCGGCCTTCATGGAGGTGCGGATCCAGTCGGTGGTGGTGGAGTTCATCCTCAACAACACGGAGTCCCTTTTCAGCACAAAGTTAAATTCTATTTTAAGAGAAAGCACTGGTAGGGATTTTTAAGGGATAAAGAAATGGAAAACAAAATGCGTGTATGTATCTGTGCTAATGTGTGTGTGTGTGTGCATGTGTGTGTATCAATCTTAGGTAACAACACCTTATCAAGACCAAAGTCTCTTATGGTTTGCTCCCCGTCCACAAAGCTGCTGTCTTTAGAGGAGGCCCAGGCTCGGACCCAGACGCAGCTCGGATCTCCAGCCACAACCCCCTGCCTCTCCCACAGCGACTACATCGAGGTCGGGGAGGGACCCGAAGCTCTACTGGGAAAATTTCACACCGTCATCGAACTGCCAATGGAGAGGTAGAGTTGAAAAAAAATCTCTTTAAATACTAGTTCTCCTACTAGCTAGCTAGTCAGAGCTAGCTCTTCTGTTTTAGTTGTGTCCTTGCTTGATGAATCAAATGACTGAATGAACTCCTTAATGAGCATGTCCCAATCTGTCTTCATGTCTCTGGTGAAACCTGACACAGTTGAAGCTACTGATAACAAGCCAGCAGCTAGCTAGGCAAATTTATCACCACTTGGTTGGATGAAGCTAGTACATTTCTGTGGATATAGGTCTTAAATTTGAGTCGGTGAAACCTGCAGAAACCCTTCAACTTCCTTGACTAAACAAAAATAAAAATGTTGCCTAAGCAACAGCCAGAACCATTTTGTCCTTGATATTCTTGAGACTTCACAGCACACTTTCAGGGTCAAGCGTTAAATACGATTTGTTCTCTGTGTCACAGTGGCAAGCGGCCTCTAGTGAAGTCGAAGAAGTCTCCTGTGGGGAACTGGCTGTCCTTTTTCCACCTGGGCAAGTCCCACTCCGTGTCCAAGCGTAAACTAAAGCGACACCCCAGTGAACCAAATGAGATAAAGAGCATAGCACTGCCAGGTCAGTTTGCTGTGGAGCCACAGCTTTTTTTTATTTTTTTTTTTTATAGGATATCTTGGAAGTTGTGTGATTTATCCAGAATAATTTTTTTCTTGCAGGAGGACGAGGAGATAGCGGCACACTGCGGTCCACTAAAAGTGAAGAATCTCTCACTTCTTTGCAAAATTTAGGAGGTAATCTTTCCGGAGATGATAAAAAAATCTTCCACTGAGCTCTCAGCAGCTTACATTTATATAAATAAATGTATATTTTTTGTTTCTATGCAACCCAGGAGGGCCTCCGAGTTACCGTCCCCTCAGACCTCGTTCGACCAGCGAAGCCGTTTCTGCCGCCAGCAGGGACGACCTGCACAACTCCAGAAACAAAGACGACCGCCGTGCTCACCAGCTGAACGACAGTAAACGCAGCGCCGACCGAGGCCGCGCAGCCGTTTCCCCTCACTACTCAGAGGACGACCTCGACCTTTCCCCGCCGGCTGCAGGCATCTCGACCTTAGACTTCGACCCCATGTCTTTCCAGTGCAGCCAGACTCCCGCGATGCATCGCGGCAGCAGGCGGAAGAAGAGCGCGGGGTGCCCCAACGAATCTGAACCCGTCTCCTCCCAGAACAACGTCGGCTGCTCGCGGTCTCCGGACGACAGCCCGGTTCTGTGCAAAAGTGGAAAAAAAGTCGCCTTGAAGCACCTCTCGCCCAAAGTGAGGAAGAAATCATTAAAAATGCTGGCAGATGGTCAGACTCCCGTGCCTTCTTCTTCTCCCAACGTGGACAAGTGCGAGGCTTCGGCAGCAGACGGGAAACAGCCGAGAGCGTTGTTTCAGCACAGCAGCCCCATCAACACGGCGAGTCAGGCGTCCGGCGTGACAGACCTCAGTCAGTCTGCCCAGAACCTCCCTGATCCAGGTTAGTTTCTCAATATCCTAAATCTGTGCTGTGCCTTTCAGATCTATTCAAACCCTCTAAGCTTTTTCACATTTTGTACTGTTACAAACACAAAGTTTGAATATGTTTTAAATGTATTTTTATCCGAGAAAAAATAATTTTTCAAAATCTTTACCGGTACATTTATTTTAGGGATGCACGATATATCGGTACTAACATCGGTATCGGCTAGGATATTAGTAATTTTGTAGCATATTGGAAACTCTAAAATAAATGAAACAGAGCCAATATTAACAACCAATATTTATTTCCATCTTGCTGCCGTTTGTTCCTAGAATGGCTTAGGGAAGGAGGTCGGTCAGTGATAATGATGCAGCGCAGGATTGTGGGTAATTTAACTGAAGCAGAGAAGCAGTGTTAAAGCCAGCAGTGTGGTCGTTTTCTTAAGGTGTTGAAAGAGTATTGAATTAAATATAATGCATATTATGCTGGTAAATATCGGATATCGGTTTATTGGTCTAAATCCAGTTATTCTGTGAACACACACGAGACAGATCACAGATAAAGTTGTGGAAAAATTTAAAGAGTAGGTAAGTTTCAAAATCCAAACTTTGACCATGTTACAGAGCCTTGTTCATTGAAAGAGGACGGCACAAATGCCAGATCTGCAACAAACAAGGATCACATTATTCATAGAAGCACCCAAGAAGCCCATAGTGACACAGATATCCACATCTAACGTGAGAGAATATGTGGACCTGGCGACTGAAGGAAGTTCCATTAAACGTTTGTCATGTAGGTTTTATAAAACTTCTTTGCAGCTGCAAAAGATTTGTGAAGGTTCCCCTTCCAGCAGGACAAAGACCTTAAGCAAAGTATAACCAGAACTACAATTGAATAGATCATATCTAAAAATATTAATGTGTTAGAATGGCCCAATCAAAATCCATACCTAAATTCAACAAAGTATCTTAGGCTGGACTTAAAAATTGCTTGAGCTATTTTACAAAAAAGCACTAGCAACATTTAGCCTCTGCACAGGAGACTAAAGACTTGCAGCTGGAATTGCAATAAAAATGTGTACTTGTAAAATAATTTTAAAACATATTTGCCCCACCAACACCAAGGTTGTTATTTTTGTTGCAGAACAAAATGTGAAAAGGTTTAAGTGGTCTCAGTAAATATGCAAGGCATGTTCTTTATTCCTTTTTATATCCGTATCTGTATAGTTAGTAAGCATGCAAATTTTAATGCACTCTAGTTTCTTATGAAAGCTTTTGTGTCTTGTCCCATCATGTCTTACCATAGCTTTGTTTGTCCTGTCATACTGTAGCGTTGTTTGTCTTATCCCTCCCCAGGAACAGATAGACTTATGAGTTCAGTCTCTGTTCTCCCTCCTCACCCTCCCTCGATGAGTGCTGCGCGCAAGTTGGCTTTGGCCCTGGCGGAATCTGCCCAGAAGGCCAGCAACGCGTCCCAAAGAAGAAGCCATGCACACGACTGCAGGCCACAACGACCCTCCGTTCTTGACGTCAAAGTGCATCCTCAGGAGTGCCGCGGTCCTCACGGTTCCCAGTGGCAAGCGGCTGCAGAGGCCCACCGCTGCCTTCACCCTGGCCAGTTCTCGCCTTCGCACCTCTACCCGGAGCCGCTGCAGGTTGCCGACAGTCAAGAAAGCGTGTGCAATTTCACCCCTAACGTCAGCCCGCTCGGGTCGGGGAGTTTGGAGGAAGGCAGCACTGAAGGGAGGGAGCACAGAGAGGAACGAGAGTCGGAGGTCAAACAGGAACATCACACTTACCAGAGTGTTGGAGTCTCGACGCCCTGCCAGCCTATCGGCTCAGCAAGGAGCCCGCCAGCCTCTCCCGTGTATGCCAACATGGACTCTGTGGATGCCTTTAACTTCAGATCTGTCCTGGCGGAGTCGTCGATGCCTGCCTCTATCGAAGAGGTCTTCCCAAGACAGTTCCAGACCTCTTCGGCCCATCCCTACAGCCCAGAGGACGACAGTCCTCCTGGCATGCTTGAGGATGTCTTCAGTAATCACCATCATCATCATCAGCAGCAGCAGCAGTACCATCACCGGCCGATTCATTCAGGTCGAACACCTACGCCTCACTACCCTCGGCCCAGCGCTCTGCCGCCGCACCTCTCTGCGCATAAAGGCCTGTACAGGCAGTCGTCAGAGAGCCGCTACAGCTCTCTAGGTTTGAGACAACCGCTGTCACCTCAGTACAAGCGCTACCAGGGTGACTTCCACAGGCAGCAGGGGCAATGGCAGAGCTCCGAGGACAGGGCAGTGAGAAACCCGGCCATCCGGCGGGCACACTCTTTTCATTCCCCACAGATCAGTCATTACGAGCTGGCGAACACAGAAATCCTGCCGATTGACTCCATGCTTTATGTGGAGCAGAAACTGAGCCCTGAAGTGCCATATCCAGAGCGAATCCAGGCCGGCCTGAAGCCTGGACGGACACAGTTTGAGAACGTACACCCAGAACACCACTATGGCCCCTATTCCGACTCAAGTTCGGGAGATCCAAGACCTCGTTATTTCATAGATCCCCGTCGGCAAAGTGGCATCCATCGCCATCAGACCTACACAGTCCACTCCACAAGGGAAGGTGATCAGTCGGATTACTACAACTACTCTCCACGCCACGCCTCTCCCGTGAATAGGGAGCTTTACATAGAAAGCAGAGACACTGTGGTTTATGAGGCTCGAGATGCAGAGGTTTTTGAAAGGGTTGTGTATCAACCAGTTCAGCAAGAGAGACACAAAAGCACGTACCACTCCTTGTCTCCCTGTGAGGCCCCAGACTCACCAAGGGACATATTGCACACAAGGAGTAAGTCAGACCCCGGAAACGCCAACCTCCTCTCTGCCCACAACGTGGACAGCCAAACAGCCGTGGCCATATCGCCAACCATCCCAAGAATAAGGTCTCAGCAAGAATACCCCGAGGTGTCCAGGCAAAGCAGGCAAAGCTATGGCCAACGGTCTGGCGCAGAATTTGGGCCGATGAGACGGATTCATATCAAAGAGGGCTACTCAAGGCAGCCACTCCTCCGCAAAGTCCCCTCGTTGCCAGAACGAGGCTGCCCCAACCTGAAAAGCATCGAGCACACTCACCGATGCCAAACGAGAGGCTTTGAACAGAATCCATCAGTGCTGGCTAGCGCTGCGAAACCCAGCATCCTGAGAAGACCGGTGCGCTCGCAGAGCACCAGAGAACATCGTCACTACTATCATTACCACTCCAAATCTCCCCTGGATCCCGAACATCTGGAACCCTTCCCCACGCACCTCAGCAGACGGACTCAGAGCACTAAAGTCAAGCCCACACACTACGACCACATGGAGGGGTATTACGCCTCGCCAAGATCTAAATCCACCAGATCCAGCAAAGCAGCCGCTGGATATTTACCTGGCCAGAGCTGCATGTCTCCGCACGGACAGAGACTCCTGTCCAATGTCCTGGGTCACGAGGCTTTTTATCACCCCGCTCTTAGATCAGAAGCTGGGGTCTAAGAGTGATCTTAAACCACTGCTTTTATATCTGATTCCATGTTGGGGCCAAAGGACACCTGCACTTTATCCTCAGGCAGACCGACAGACCGCTTTTTGTTTTTAACCTTTACGAGCTGCTAAAAGAAGTGTGAAGCGAGGCTGACGGTGAGGACTGTGCCGTTGGTACTTTTTTGTTACATTAGCTTCCAGAAAAGTTTAACGGGAACAAACTGATTGTTTTAACATTTAACATTTGGAAATAGGTGTAAGAAGCATGTTTGAGGAAAAAAAAAGTATATATGTTTCGACTATATAACAAGGGATAACAAGGTAAATTCATGTGATTTAATAACATGATTTTTAAGGAATGTGTATAAAATAACTTTTTAAAAAATGTAATATACTTACAGATTTGGACAAATATATTGGTACCCCTAATAAAGATGTGGAAAAGAAACTAGAAAATAAATATAGATTTTATTGCAGAAGCATAATATTACTCCACAATACTAACCTTTAATTAGGCCACATACACAATGTTCAAAGAAATCACGGTTGAGAGGGTGACGACACAGCAGAACGCTTTGAATTTCTTGATCCCAACATACGTAGACTGTTTTACACAAGAGCACATCAGAAACAAGACACACATCAAAGACACACAATTAAGTTTCCACAAAACCCCATTCATTTCCTAATTTTTCTAAACGCATTTTATTAATAAGCCAGCAAACTTTGTTAGAAAAGGAAACATTGTGAGAGCATCTTAAAGAACTGCAACAAAGAGTCACTTGGAGTCACCAAGTCTGGACAACAACAGCCACTGGAAACTATGTAAAGACTGATTTGTTGTTGAAAAAGCTTATTTATGTACGTATGTGGAGTTGCCTAAATTTTACTTGGACTTTAACTGAAGCTAGCCTAGCTTGTTTCATGCATGGCTAGCATGAAACAAGCTAGGCTAGCTTGTTTCAGCTTGTTTTAAAAACAAGCTACGTTAGCTTGTTTGATGCTAGCCAACAAATAAGCTAGGCTAGCATGAAAGAAAGCATGAACAAAATTAAAATAAAATGAAACAAACTGACCTTGAGACAAACAAAAGACAAATAGGAAGCAATGTACATCTGTGAAAACTACAGTGATACTTTTAAAACGATAAATTCTCAAAACTATTGAGTACATATTAAGAATGTACTCAAAATTTCTCTAAAATATTCAGCTTGATTATATTCTGCTGCCCTAAAAAGAGAATTTTATTTTAAGGCTTTAAATCACCTTTAGCAGGGGTACCAATACGTTTGGCCGGCACTGTATAGGAGTAACACACGTCTAACATGTGGCCAACGTACTGTATATTTTTTTGTTTTCTATCCAACAGTCTGCTCAGACTTCAACAAGCACTTTTCAGGATAACTGTGTATGAAACACATTGTCTTAACATGGTATAGATGGAGACATAAAGCTTATATTTTTTCTGTAAGAAACAGCTTGCTCAGTCATTGTTTAATGCTAAATGGCACTTTTCGGGGGCAAAAATCGAAAGATAACCTCACGGTTTCTAACTCTTCAGGGGTCGCTCACACAAGCTCTTCTTGTTTAATGTTATCTAAAAGCAGTGGGTGCTGTATGATTTCTGTTCAAGTCAAAGCTACCGTGGCTAAATATGCTGGATTTAAGGCAAGTCAGCTCATGCTTTTAGATATATATATATATATATATATATATAAAAAAAGTGTATTTTATATGGCATTGTGATTTTGTCATAAAATTAAGAACAAAAATCCTTCCTCTTTACAAACTTTTAACAATGTGGTGTTTTACATGGAAACATGTTTCATTCATTTTGTCATAAGTTTTACTCAAGATGCTATATCAATTTAAAACATGTTAATGAGGACGTTCTGTTAAGACATGTTACAACGAGTTATTTTAGTGACAAAAAAAATAAAGTTATATTGTCAGTTAAAAGAGTTGGTTGAATTTGTTTAATATGTGCTTGAGGTTATTTCAAAGTAGATTGGTAAGACCTATGAATACTCAGCGTCCTGTTAAAGTTTTACATCGGGCGATATGGCCTTAACAAAGTATCACAATATCAGTCAATATTGATAATTATTGATTGATTTTTGTTGTTGTTTTGTTTTAAATATCTGAAATTCTACCAAACTGCTGGTGCAACCTTTCCTGTTTTATCCGCAGTCTTCACTACATGACGTTTTTATTTTTTATTATTTTTAAACAGTTATGGAGTACGGTGACGAATCAAGAAACTCAACAAGTTGTTGCTAAGTAACCAAAGAGTGAATTAGTTGATGTGACCCAACTTGCTTAGCTGGCTATTAGAGGTTGAGCAGGTAAAACCTTTCCTCGGCCTACATCCCCCAGAATGCCGTGCGATTCTTAATGGTCACGTAACTATCACGATATATGTTGTTACTGATTTATTCTCCAAGCCTAATTTTGCACATTTTTGTCTTATTCTTTTCTTTAGGCCAAGTGTTTTTAGCTTTCAGGCTTCTTGTTTCATTCTTGCAAGTATTTTATTACCAACCTACCAAGAAGGAGAGGTGATAATTAGCCTTAAGGCTAAATGTGGCACACTAAAATACTCTACACGTTTATTCTTAGTATATGTGTGCATTTTTACATTAATTAAAAGTATTGTGTGACACATAAATTAGTATATCTTTACATAATGCCACATGTAAACAAAACAGTAGAGTAACAAATGTCAATGCATGTATCATAAATTTAAAAAATGTTAATGCTACACCAGAAAAATGCTACGTTGACAAGTTTATAACTCCGAAACATCAATACAGCACCAAAAATATCAACTGAGATAGGCAGTCCATGCTTTGAGCCTCTTTTGTTGGCTTCCTCTGCCAAAACCACAGGGCCTGCTTAGACTTTTTACCTTTTTTCACAAAACATTTTGACTTGTCAGAGGCTGAAAAGCCCAAGTGCAATGAGGTAAGTGCCTTTTAGTGCTCTGCTGTGGAGTTGAAACCACGCTCCCGGGGAGGAGTGATGAAAGCAAGGCTGGAAAATCCTGAGTTTCTTCTTGTTGTTGTACAAGCGAAAATCATAATTCTGTTTTATTTTCAGTTTTCGAATATGTCAGAAAACACCCTCAGTAAAAAATAATTCCAAAAATGTTTAATGTAAGCTTTGAACTGGAAAAAAAACACACACAATATGAAGCTTTAGCTGCTTCCTTTTATAGTAAACATAGCTAAATGTGGGTTAGTACCATATAATTAGGACATGTCAGATGTTTTATTTTTTTATTTTGCATTGTGGCTTATACTTATTTACCGTTTTGTGGCTTGTAGCTATTATTAAGCATTCTTTTGACATCCAATATCATGCGAAAACTTTACAAAAAATTGTGATGAAAGTGAAAAGGAAGAAATGTTCCTATTTTGGAAAGGGAATATACAATGACTACTAAACAAAGCAGAGAAGATGTAACCTTTGAGGTGGTGTGGTCATGATCTGAGTGTTTGTGTTTTGACTCTATTTAGGCCGTTTCAGTGTCCTTATCTGTATATCAGTTCCTTTATTTCTTCAGAGTTTCTTAGTTCATAACAAAGTTAGATTAAGTTATTTCAGTGCTGTGTTAGTATTTTGTTTGTTGGTAGTTATTTCTAATATACGCCAATTTAATTACAGCTGAAGGTAAAATAGTAGTTACTCGATTGTGCTAAAAATTCCACTTTTTGCCTAGAAAATACATAATATCCCTCTTTAACAAACCAGCTCTCCGTTCTATATTTTTGTGTTAGTTGACATACAAAAATCAAAATATGTAAATGTTATCGATGACATTATAAACTTGAAGATATCTGAGCTGAAGAAAATATGGCTCTTTTGAAATTGTGTAAAAGCAATTTAATTATGTTTCTTTTAATATTTTGTGGAAATAAAGAGAAATCACACTTGATTTAGTCAAACTTATCAATAGAAATCCTATATTACCACATGAACTGCAACTTATGTGACATTAGTCATCAACAAATTCTTTTTTTAATTAACCCCTGTATCTGTAATCTATCCTTAATCTTCCCATACCTGAATTGCTCTGTTTGACTATTTTATGAAAATTTTAAACTTTTTTAATTGTTGTCTCAAATTATTTAGATGTATATAATTAATTTCAGACCCAAAAGTAAAAAAGTAACAACAACAACAACAAAAAACAATAAATAATTTTAGAAGAACATTGACTGAATGAATAAAACAGATTTTGATCTGCAGTTTGGAAACCGCTCACCAGGTGGCACTGTAACACTGCAGAGACGTCTCCCAGCCCCCCCACTGCTTTCAAAGGAAATCACAGGCTTTCATTTGCCTTTCAAGCATCCCATATCCTCTCAGATAGGATGCAGACGAGCCAGACTAGCTCTATGGTTTTTAAATATTATTATAAAACCCACAGGGTGTAGTGCCAACACTACAACGCCTGGTTTGTTGTGATGGATCCTACAAACGCCCAGTTCCAAAGCTCCCTCTGCCGACAACGACTCGAGGCTCTGGAAGTGAATGTGATTTGTCATTTCTCACGTACCGCGCAACTTTTAAGCCACTGAAGGACTTTTCAGTTACGGTTTAAAGAGCATCGAGTGGCTGGAGGATAATCAGAGGGAATCGACCAAGGTTGTCCGAGGCGCCCGGGGAATTGCCGCTTTGTTAGAAATTATTAAAGTGTTCCCCCCTAGATCAAAACAGTCTCCCATTCACAGCTGACTGAAAGGCTCGGTCTGTGGGCAAAAACCCATTAAGAGAGCCTGCGGACTCAAAGCAATGTCTTCTGGCAGCTCTTGCATTGCTCCTGGAGCAGTGAGCCATTGTTTATTCATCGCTACATTGGCATTCAAAGTGCATCCTCACTGTTCCTCTCTCATAACCAACAAGTTGCAATTTTTATGCATGTGAAGGTTGAAGGCAAATTATTTATGGGAGACCGGACCTACGGAAAACTAAAAGGGAAGGCCTCTCTTGCTAAAAAAGGAAAAAAAAAAAAAAAAAGCGGTTTACGTTGAGAGAAATCCTTTTCCATATGGGCTATTGAATTTGCCGGATCACGGAGAAAATATGCATGTATTATTCAGCTTTTCAGAAAAAGAGAATTGTTGCCCTGCCAGACCGCTTTCTGCTTTTTTTTTTTTTTTGACATTGTGGTGCATTTGAGACACGCCACCTATCAGGATCAGGTTAAAGTCTCATCTTTCCAGAGGGAGGCGAATAAAACGAGTAGGTTTTCAAACTCCTGTGAAGATTTCCGAACGGGTGAACAGTCAGGGACGCATCCAAACTCAAACAACTTTAAGGCGACTTAGAGAAAAGGGGAGAGGAATTGTCTGGTTTCACGCAAGATACGGGAAGCGGGGATGTGCGCGGTGCCAAAACGAGAGCAGGTGCACGGTGAAAGAACCGCGGCCTCTTTCACGGGACGGGAAATCTGCTGCCCTCCACGTACGCAGAGATGACTCTTTAGGGTTGGACAAAATTGAACATTATGACTCCTTAAATTCAGGAGGAACAATTTACAACCCTTAATGACTCTGACTTTGACTGCGGTCTGCAGATCTGTTAGTGTTATAGCACAGCGGTGACTGTGTTGCTCTGGTTCACGGCACTTTAGTGGCTCCATAAAGAACAATTTTTGGTTGTTCATTACAGTGTAATGTTCCATTACAAAACATTATTGGAACTTTATGAATGTAGACTCTCTCTCATTGTTGCTGCGATGGGTCTTGACAAAGAAGTGCTGAGGCATATTTAAGCGTTAAAGTGAAGTGGTGCGGTGGCAGCTCCTGTTGAAAAGACAATAATAATAAAACAAGTTTATTTTTGGAATTCATATCAGCGTGCGTGACTAGCAGAAACGTTAATGGCTCTTTGAGTTTGTCATTTTACAAAACAAATGTCGATGCATTTTATTGGGTTTTTATGAGGAGCTAAAATTAAATAGGGGGAAAACTTGACTTTTATTCATATATTTTGTAAAAAAAAATCAATGCTGAAAACCATCTGGTCTGACTCACACACACACACACACATACACACACACACACACACACACACACACACACACACACACACACACACACACACAACTAACCAACATCACCATAAACACAGCTGCCCCCGCTGTGAAACACGGAGGTGGCAGCATTATTCCTTTGAAGTCTTTTTATGCTGACGAGACGCTGATTAGAGTTGACTGGAAAACAACACTAGACAGTCGGCGAAACATGACTGTCTCAGAATGGACCAGTCAAAGTTTGGACCTAAATCCAATTAAGAATCTGCAGGAAGAACTGAAAGTTTATGTCCGCATAAGCCCTTCATCCAGATATGACCGAAGAAGCTCCCCAGATGTCCAAATGCAAGTAAATGAATCGAAAAAATAAACTCTTGACTAAGAAGACAGCAAAAACATTTAAACTGCGACCTATCAAGTGAAGAATAATCACAGAAAAAAACTTTACCGAGGAATTTGCACTAATTTTTGGATTTTGCAAAGGAGAATGTCAACATTACGGCTGTAATTTACCCAAGTTAGGACAGTTGGTTCTATTGTACTACAGAAACATTGTAGCACAATAAAGATGGTGAATCATGTGACAAAATATGAAAAGGCTCCAGGCCTTAGCAAGAAAATTAGCAAGAAAATGTGAAAAAAACAATTAATACTTGTTTTATTGATATGCACAAACAGTGGCAGTTTCTGATATGGGCGACTTCCCAGGGCGGCATCTTGTGGGGGCAGCATGAGCGCCCACCACCGCCCACTGAACCAGAGGATCTGAATGTCAACAGTGCCTATAGTGCAAAAAACTATAGGCACTATAATGCCGTTCAAAACTTGCCAGATGGCAGTTTTGAACTGCCACCTGGCAATTCAAAACAAAAAACTCATCCTCCCAACCCCACTTGGTCTGCAACTCTGTATGGGGGGCTGCCGATGTGGTGGTTCACCCAGGGCGCCAAACAGGCTAGGACTGCCTCTATGCACAAAAATATTTTTATCAGTACCACCATAATCTAGAGGTAGATTATGGATAGAATGGATATAAATTGTGCTCTAAAATAAGTGTCTGGGTTTTTTTTTTTTTTCTGTGAGCACATAACGCAGTGCCATTGCTCATTGCGAGCTAAAACCTCAATATCTGCTTCATTGCTGCGTTCATGCAGCAACGGAGAAGTCTAATCTTCCCTCCAACGTGCTGGCTTGACGCCATGTTGTCCTTTGTGGTAACAGTTCACAGATGTGCTTCACAAGTGCTGCACAAAAGATATTTGCTTTTCGGGAATTTATCTTTTCAGCTGATAATAGGCAAAGCCGTAGCTCCTTTCTGCTGTAGTCACTGTTATAATTTATTTTTGTAAACTTGCAAGTGAAAGGTAGAGTAGCGCCGGTGACGGGAGGCAGTTCTCAGAGATCATATGCGTCTCTCACCTAATTACATAGTTAACATGGCAGCGAGTTCACATTTAATTAAAGCGAGTAGGAAAACCTCGTTAGCACCCTGGGTAACCAATTAGGGCCGTGCCTATGGCCAGAAATGTGAGTTTTGCACAAGTGTATCCATGGTATTGGAAATTAAAATAAAAAATTTTGTGGTGTTTTTTTTAATTTATTTATTTTTTTCAAGGGTGTAGCCGCACGACAGGGTGGTGGGGGAGCACCAACACAATGCTTTAGTGATTGAATAAGTGATTAGACCTCAGAGCGCACAATAATGGCTGCCTATTAGGGCTCGGCTCTTTAATTCCACATTCACATGCATATCAAAGTGACTAAGCAACTGCTGCCAACACAATGCGAGGGCTCGGTTCGTGTTACAAAATAATGCTCTTGACCTTTAACTGATGAACAATAGCCTGGGAAACAGAAACGTAATCACCAGTCGGTTCAAACGGTAACCACCGGTTGAGCGGGCTTTAGCCACGGGAGTCACTTGTAAACGATACATCTGTTATTTAGCTTTTTCTTTTTTCTTTTCTTTTTGGCGCTCGTTGGCTCTCCGGTGCTGAATACAGTTCGTTGAGTCTGAATTATGCAAAGTCTGAAAGCCATAAACCATTACTAATGAAGAAGCAGGAACAAACGGGGAAACGACTCAACAGGTTGAGAGAAATAGAAAGAGAGAGAGAGCCAAGTCCGTCATGTTTGTTTTAAGCTCCGCCCACCTGGACGGGCTGAGCAGTCGGTGCAATCACGACGTGAAGGGCTCGAAGAAGCAAAAGCTCCCAATCAGTTGCGTAGCTACTGAAGCCGCAGGTGGAAATACTGTGCGGTAAAATAATGCAGCGGCTGATTAATGGTCAGTCAGTGACCCTCGAGTCCGCCGGGTTGCGTAACGTGTCATGTAAGACAAAGACGCACCGGGTGAGAGAGTGTGTGCTATGCTGGAATAAAACATATAAATATGTTGCCACCTGGCAATTCAAAACAAAGCTTAGACAGAGCATCTTTTAAAAGTGTTAGTATCCCTTTAACCTTTCTACATTTTGTCGAGTAGAAAGGCACCTTAAATGGCTACGCCATTTGTGGAGATTTTATTTTTGTTGGGCCATGAAAACCAGAAGCAAAGGACAAAGTGTTCATTTTGTGGAGCTCGATAGCTTTTAGCTTCTCTGTGTTTTATTGTGCTCATTTCTGCAGTAGGAAACGAAGTGTTATAAGGCTGAAATGCTCTTTTTTTCTTTTTCTTTATAAAAGGTCTTAAGTGAAATATGCTTTATGGTAGAGACAAAATGTTTTTCAAACATCTATTTGAGATCAGAAACAAAGGCTATGCGGTTAACGGTAAGCTAATTATATAACCTTGCTTCTCCATTCCTTTCCTCGTAGTTTGCATAGAAATGATTCATGCTGATTGTTTTTTCCACCGTAATTTCTGATTTTTTTTGTCTCTTGCATCTGTAATATTGGTTTCAATAAAACAAGTATAAATAAAGTTATAAATTAAATTGTACCTTTAAAGAATTTTGAAAACTCCAGATAATGATGCAGTGGGTCTCAAAGATCCCAATGGACCAATTAACTTTATTTCAAGTAAATTCAGACTCCAGTTTAAGACAAAATCTCACACACATTGTTGTCTTGTGTGACATTATGGAAAATCTAAAGAAATCAGGCACAATTTTGGAAAGATAACTAATTGTTTGGGTGCAGTTTCTTACTTAGAAGTCCAAATTAGATCTTTTCACACAACTACTTGCAAGTACACACAGCATGGTAATGTCTGATCTTTATACTAACAGTGAAGGAGATGGATTCTCTGTCTAAGGAATGAATGTGATTTGGTGTGAAATGTACAAATCCGCTCCAGAACAAAAGTAACACACATAGGCTAAAATGCCATTCAGTGAGGAAGAAGCCATTATTCCAAACACAACATAAAAAAACAAGACACTCAGAGAAACTGACTGCACTTTTTGGAGGCATTCCCTGTTTTCTGAAGAAACAAGAATTGAAATGTCTGACCATTTTAAGGAAAAATGAGGAAGTACAATGCAGACAACATCATTCTATCAGTGAAGTACAGTGGTGGCAGTATGATGTTATGGGAGTGTCTTGGTACAATTGAACACACAATCATGAGGGAATAAGATCATGTGGAAATGTTGAGGGAATGTTTGAAAGCTTGAGGGATTGACAGTTTGGGCAGAAATTGGTTTTCCAAATGAGCTACGATCCTTATCAAACTGATAAGATAGTTACAAATGGCTTGGTTTCCTTAGACAGCTCTATTGAAAAAGACAATGAGAAGACGTTTGTTGTTAATTGGTATAATATAGATACACTGAGTTGAACTGAACTGAGAAAATTTGTTGCCAGAGCTAATAAAATATGATGCATGGGAGAATGGCGGCCCACGAGTTCAACCCAGCTGCGGCGGATCTTAGCGCTCTGTATGAATGAGCCGTCATTCAAGCAAACTGCTTGCCGAAGGATCCCCGAAACCGCTGAGCGAAACAATGCAGCAAAGCACAAACGAAAAGGATGTCAACCTCTGAATTTAAAGATTGTTCTAAAAAATGAAATCTCTTCGTCAGTTTGAAATCCCCCAAACTGACCTAAAACAGGAAATGATTGATTTGATGTCAAACAGAGAAACAAACATCTGTTTCTTTTCACATGAAGTGAAAAACTAACCAACGTTTTGATGTTGGCGCTTGGCAAAATGTAACGCTTCTGTTGTTGATGACTGTGTTTTCATGTTTGTACGATGTAAAGCACTTTGAACGGCCTTGTTGCTAAAATGTGCTACAGAAGTAAACTTACTCGATTGACTGTTATGGTGTGTATAAATATCCAGCTTCAGCTGCATTTACATTCCCCAGATTATGTGAATATTGGTACTTTTTGTCATATTACGAAGAGTAACGTAACAAACACGTCTTGTTCAGAGCTAAAGGATCTCAGGGTGTGTTTACAGGTAATTACCAGCCAAACTGTAGAGCGTGGCTCACCCTTACGATTGCCTTAATTACTAGTGTGGTCTGTAATGAAATTCTAAAAATGACACGGTGGTACTGCCACCATTCCTCAAAACACTAATTAACCACAGTAAAAAAAAAAAAAAAGATGGAAAAAAGTGCGTTCCATCTTGTTTCCATTAACTTGTCTCTTTTGTTCCTCTCTGCACACATTTCTCTCGTCTCACCAGCTCTGTTGTCTTTTGTTTATGGCGAGTCGGTGAGAGTGCTTCCAACGCAGGGCGCTCACAGATCTCATGCTTGGGCTTTATGTCTTAAAATGAATACGCGGCGATGGCGCGAGTGTTATTCTTCAGATGACGGCTTGCCTCGTCTCGGGGTGCTTTGTCACGCTGCACGTGTGCAATTTTAACTGTTGTGTCAATGTAGACTCAGCGTGGCCGCGCAGTAGCGGCCACACAAGCCAAACTGTATAAACAGCGCCGCTCGGCAATGTTTTACCAGCCAAAGACTGGATCCTTTGCACAGCTGAACAAAGGAAGGGAATGACAAACATTTCATTGTAAACCTCTCGATCCAAAACCTTCCAGGAGCTCTGCTGCCAAACCAGGAAGGAGTGGTTACAGTTACTCTTGGTTAATCTTAGCATAAAATTCGACTTTCTACACAAGTGTGTTGTTTTTAGCTTGAAGCTAAAAACGACAGAATGCCAGAATTCTGATGTTTGGGTTGAAGAAACACACTCCTCCTCCTCCATTTTGATTCATCGCTGTCAATCAATAACAAGGTTTGCTAACGCTAACAAGACACCTTTTTCTATATTGGCGGTTCCCAAATCTGGTTCTTAAGGTCGCACTTGGGTCAATAGCAAGGTTTAATTAAACTTGATGTTTTGGTGTGAAAGTATTTGAGGCAGGATCACATCCAAAAAAGGCTCAATTAATGGGTTCAGATAGCGTTGCTAGGGAAGAGTCTGTGTCAGACGATTCTTTTTTTAATGCTGTCAACAAGATGCACTCCATTGGTCCTTTTCTTTTGGTCAAGATACAGTTCAAAACAGAATTAAAGTGAAAAATTTTCATATGATGCCATAATGATATGGCTTTCCTGTGACTCTTTATTTCTTACCCATCTGCTTTGAAAAACAGTACAAATTACTGTAGTTATTTATTTATATTTCACACCTCCTTAATACGATGATACATGAAAGTGCACTTAACTTACATCAAAATCCTGCTGTTTGTTCATTAGTCTTTCATAAAAAAAGCCTTTTTTATGATAAAAAAAAATACTTTTTTCTCAGTTCATGAACCACAAGGCTTTGATAACAGTCATTTTTGAAATAGCGTATTAAATTCATACACTAAACATTCAGTTCCATTTAATGCAAAGAATAAATAGGTTATGAACACAAAATGTCACATAAACCATCCCAGTAAATGTTGAGTACAGTGAACTTTATCACTTAATTTCATTGGACTTCAAAGTGATTTCACTTCAAATTTCATTCTAAATATGAATGTTTTTTTTTGTTTTTTTAAATCAGATGAGTTTTCATGTGTCTTCTTATTTTCTGTTTGTAAAATTATATAACCGTAAAAATAGGACCTTAAATAGAGAGTTTTATATTCATTCTCTTGTAAAGTTTAAACCATTTTCCCCTCGTCTTCGTTTTAGGCTCCTGTCTTCATAAGACAATATATTATTATCTCTAATTCTTGTCATAAAGAGAGTGACTTGAATGGGTTGCAGAGCATGAAACAGATAATTTTCCATTCATCCACGTCTTCCCAAATGGGACTGAATTTAAGTTGGAGCTCAGTCAAGCTGATGAAGTTCATCCCACGATGCCGTCTTTTCAGGTGGAGGACCAACGTTGGGATTCATTGGCAATTTAATTAAAATATGTAACTTTTAATTACCTAACTAATTAATTTAATAAGTGAAAATAGACTCAGAGTGATAAATTATTAAGGTGGCATTGTTCCTGCAGCGAGCCAGCCGCTTGCTTCTGTTTGATGTAAAGGCTTTATGCAGAAAATCTACAGATATGAGGTTTTTTTTTCTTTATTGAAAATAGATGCTAACACCAGTTAAATGCAGAAAACCTTTTCACATTTTGTTGCAATCACAAACCTCATGTACTTTGTAGAGGTTTTTTGATAAACCAACACAAAGTACAGAAAAATTTGGTGTGTATTTGTGTTTAGCACATTTTACACCCAAACCTGTAGATTCTGTGCAACCAGATGTTAGAGAACGTTAATGGAAAAAAAAAAGACAAAACAGAAAACACAGCACAGTTCAGACATTAAGTTATAGAGAAGTTAAAACTAGGGTTTTATTATAAAACAAAAATATGGACATTTCACATGGCAACAGCTGATTTATCACCTGAATATAATGAATGTTGCACAACTGCATCTGGAAAAGGAGGAAATCATTCACTGAAAAACCTTGGCAACCTGCGAGGAGCTACAAAGATCCACAACTGAGCTGAGAGAATCCACTGACAAGAAGATTTCTACTTGTGCCCTCCATAAATATGTGTTGTTTTTCTGGGCAAATAGAAAGCCACTGTTGAAAGAAAACCATAAAATGTGCTACAAGCCACATGGAGGAGACAACAAACACGTAGCATAAGGCTGTCAGGAGAGGTCAAAATTAAAATGTTCTTCAAGAAAAAACCCCATGCGTGGTGGAAAATTACACCCTGAACACGCCGTCACCATCCAGCTTCACGCTGTGGAAAGTCTTTTATTTCTTAGCGACAGTGAAGCTCATCAAGATTGTTGAGGATGTGAATTGTTGTGTGGACTGAAGGGAATAAATTAGGAAAAGAAAGCCACCTAATAGAGCCAGAGCACCAAAGAAGAAAACATAAAAAAAATAAAATGAATCCACGTTTTGGCATAGCTCAATCATAGTTCAGACCGATGTCTAATAATCTGTGGCAAGACTTGAAACCTGATGTTTGAAGATATTAGTTTGACTGAGCTTGAGGCATTTTTCTGGGATAAATTAGCAATAATTTCCTCTTCGTTTGTGCAAAACTGGCAGAAAATACCTAAGTAAAAGAAAAAAACCTGCAGATGTAATTGCAAAAAATGTGGTTTAGCAAAAAAAAAAAAGATTCCTATTGAGTGAATGCGAATACAAAAATACAAACCACGGTTTATTGTTCAATAAACTGAGACTTGTGTCATATGTCTTCTGTCTGACAAGCTCTACTTTTCAATCTCAATAAAATGTTTTCTTAAAAACACAGTCACACAGCAGCTCCCACCGAAGCCAGACGATTGAAATAAAATCATGGTTCAACAATAGCCTCTTTACAACCATCTCCTAAAAGATAATCGCAAATAACTAAGTGATTCACATTAAGAGCTAGGTTTAAATTGAAATTAATTATGCATTGGCAGCCCTAAATAAGATAGGAAGATTACATGCAGTCGTAAGCGCAGTAAGAGATAAGAGGAGAAGATTGGGAAGCGTTCGCTCTTCTCATTGTATGTGGGTGGCGGCTGTGAAGCGGAACGTCAATATAAATTTGCTAAAAATAAATAAATATATGGAAAAAAAAAAAAGGAGAAAACCTCGGAAGAGAGAAGTCACCTTGAGATCTGGTTGTTGGTGGGGGCATCAGAGGATGGAGCTTCAAGCTGAGACTGAGCAGATAATTACACATTTCCTGTCTGAAGCATTTAATTTTTGAAAGGAGAGACGAGTAAAAACCCCCTCCCACCTTTTTTTTTCTTTCTTACCCTAATGCTTTTTCTCATTAATCGCATCTAAACGGGAAAAAAAATAAATAAATAAAAAATCCACATCAACATCCAAGCATGTTTCCTCCCTCTGGTAAACATCAATCTGCGATTAAATATCAGAGCAATAAAACATCAAGCAGGAACGCAGCCGAAATTAGGGCCCGTAGTGCTGTTGGCAGCATCTTCCAGGTTGGGAAGTTAATCACCTCCCAAACACGAGTCTCTTTCTCCCTGACACTCCGGTACAGGATTAACAGGCCGGCTGTGTGTGCCTTTAATTAATGCAGATTTCTCTGGGTCATCCGGCGGCAGCGGTTGGAGATAATTGTGTTGTGGTTATCACAGGCTTCAGGTGCTCGTCCTTCAACATCGTTTGAAACGACCAGCTCATCTGTTCCCCCCCTCTCCTCCTCGGAACATGACTTGGCATTTTCCAAACACTCGAGTCATGTGGGATTTGTCTAGAGAAAATGAAAGAAAGACAATTGTTTTTAAGCGATTGAGTGATTAGGTAAACACACATCCTTCAGAGTCAGGTTATTTATTCAGAAATGCTGTGATTTCTACATTGGAAAACAAACTGAAATGGCATGACCAGTCCAATAAATAGTGATAATTAGTCATGTTAAGACGTCAACTATGTGTTTTATTAAGTTATTACTTTGAAGCCTCTTCCAAACGAGATATGAAGAAGTGAAGAAAGTAAAAAGCAACATTTTAAACGTGAATTCACAATGGTTATTGATATTATCATCTGTTTATTACGATGTATATCTTTTATATCAACATAATCTTGTAATTGGATATTCAGGCAATAAGGCCTGTATGTTTTTTCCAGGTACATAGTAATATAGCATATCACATTCAAGTAAGTATGTTAACTTCAGTTATTATAAAAATGCCATATTTTTCAAACATGACTTAAAAGAAATTTAACTTTGATGCTTAACACCTTTAAATCGGGCCTCTGTCTCTTTAAGAAACTCCTGTTCTTTCTGAAACTCTGCCTTCAGGAAGTCGTCACAACATGGCTCATCACAACATGGCTCCTATATTAACCCTTCAGCAACGATTTTACCAGTGTTTCACTGAGAAGTGGCTCCTCTAATGAGCTCAGCTGATGCACAGTTCAGGGTGTTTGCTAATTGCTGCCGGCTAGTCTGAAGGAACGGAATAGGGGAGTTGTGAGGGAGAGCTGCTTCGCGAGGCCGAAGCTCAGAAACTCCATCTCCGAGGCGGAGCTGCATCTTGAAGGCGGTGCGAGGTTCACCCTGGTGTTTTGCGCAACTGAATGGTTGCCACGGGAGATTTAAAGGATTTCTCAAACATCAAAGCAACATTCCAGGTATGTTTTTGATGAGGGAATAACATAGTAACATCATACACCTGGAATTTACTTATTTTTTACTATACTGTTTCAGTATTTCTATATTCACTTGTATTTTTTGCATCTATAGATTTTTATATTTTTGATATTGGTTCTGCTCTGTCCTCTGTCCTGCTATAACGATGCAAATTTCCCCACTGCAGGATTAATAAAGGAATATCTTATTAATCTAAAAAAAGTTGATTTTACATAACACTACTCCTTTAGTGATTTTGATGGTGGCATTTGACAAAATGTAATGCTTATTGCTTGTTTCATAATTGGTTCCTGTGTTATGTTTTCATGGTGAAAAGTAAGTAGAACTGCCTTGTTGTTGAAATGTGCCGTACTTCACGTCACTGGAAATATCAACGAAATCTCCCACTTGTTCACACAAGATACCTGACAAACTACTAACTCATTCAGCAAATGTCTACTTGTTCAACTTACATACCAGAAATACATAAAAAAAAAAAACACAAAAAAAACCCTAAGAGATTTTCTGTGGGAGCTTTTTGACTTCTCCATCTTTAAGGTAAAACAAATTTAACCGACATATAAAGATTGAGTTAATGTAACCTTCACCTTCGATTGTCCTGTGTGGCATGAAAAGTTTAGGCATGATCAGAAAAATCCCAATTTCTCTCACACCATGCTTGACCGGGTGCTCGGACCGTCATGGCGGCTGGCTTCACCGGCGAGAAGAGGAGCCAACGTGAAGCCTCGTTCTCCTTTTGATTGACACACACCACATACCTGAAGACTGTTGCAAACCACCTGGACCTCAACAGCATTGGCAATGGCACTTGGCCTTTTTTTTTTCTTTTTTTTTTTTAAAAGCAGGATGAAAGCCCACCGCCACAGAGCAAAGATTGCTCTGGACAAGATTGAAGAAATGCCACAGATACGTCAAGGTGACTCCGGAGAGTCCAGCCAAGTGTAACTATTGCTCTCCAGGATCAACAAATTTGTCTCATCCACCTGAGAAACAGATGTCGGCCACAATCATAACTCCCCACCACTATTACCGGAAGGCACAACACACCTGTGACTGGAAGGACGGGGAGGTCAGATTTGATAGGTTAGGGCAGTGGTTCCCAAACTTTTTCTTCTGCGCCCCCCCAGTGGTTTCCAAACATTTTCTGCGCCCCCCCTATGGATTACAAATGGCTGTCTTGGGGGGGCGGGGGGGGGATCGACTTTTTTGGGGGCAAAATGAATGTACGTAGCTGAAAATAGACACCAACATCGATAGCCTACAAGGTACTTGTTAAGCTAAAGGTTCTGTATTGATATTAGCTAGTCATCTTTTAGCTAACATTACCTGCATCCAACAGCTTTACTCAACTCAGTCGGTTAGTTTGGAGGAAAAAAACTGTGAAAAGTTCTTTGCGTTTTGCTGGTTTGCTGCCGTGATTCTAACACAAACCTACGTAGCTCCGCACAGCAGCAGCAGGTCTCCTTCACAGGTGTAAACCCAGCGCGAGCATTGTAGCGCTCATGTTGCGTTTAAAGGCGGCTCGGAAAAACAGGTTACAACATGTTAACAACGGATTAAACAGTTTTAAGACAGAGGTCACAAATATGGGAAGTGTGGAAGCCTCTACTGTATCAAATTGACATAGGAATAACAGAGAGTTGGCCATTCTAAGGTAAGGTAAGCCCAGCGCATACAGTGTTCATGTTTTTTTTTTTTTTCATCCAGACGGCTTCCCGCGCCCCCCCTGCAATGAAACAGTGCCCCCCCCTAGGGGACGTGTCCCACAGTTTGGGAACCTCTGGGTTAGGGGATCCGTTCGGACTCAGATCTTGCCCAGAAATGGGACAAAGTGCAGCATGACCTCGATCTACTGAGAGACTCTCAGAGAAGGAATTTTAATGATTTTAATGCAATGTTTTGGAATGTTTCATACTCTAATCCTGACTGCTTCCTTTGTACAATAAGATCCTGTCTAACCTCTGTGAAAAAAAATATTAAAAAACCCCACAAAAATATGGTTTGTGCTACTGGATACAAATGAGCAAATGTCATAAATTCACTGCATGCGATGACGGGTGCAACCCCAAGAAGAATGAATGACGAAAATATAATCAAAACTACTACTTCAACAAAGTATAAGTCTAGCCGTGCGTTTTTATGCAAGCAGGTTTCTGCAGAGAATGTCAGGAGACCTGCAAAGATTAGCAAGTAAAAAAAAGATGGAATGAGTTTTTTTAAACAGGTTTGTTTGTGTTTTCAGGAAGAATCTCTCTAGAAAAAGTTTTGAAATGAATAATTATTGTTTCATATTTCGCCAGTCGAGACGTTGTTGCAACAAACTTCAGCTGGCTTCTGTCAAAGAGAGACAAAAATCTACAGATTGTCTCGTCTTGGTGAGTAAAAAGGCATTTCAGCTGCCCTTAGAATAAACCGAACAAAAGTTTGACAATCTGTCAACATTTATTCTTCTTTGATAACTTATTAATGAGAGAAAAAAACAAAGTGTTAGAAAGTTTATTATTATTTTTTTTTAACCAAATAGCAGGGATGTTGAGTCAGACCTGGCTGCATTTTGCCTTTGTTCATTCTCACTAGTTATTCCTGCTACATTTAATTATACCTCAGCCAAGCCAAGTGGTACATGCCATCAATCTTAATCAATTAATTAGTCAGCTAAACAGGCCACGCTCAGACATTCGTCCACTCTTAATTTCCCCATTGTGCTAATTATACTTAAACATGTCATTCCAAATTAAAATTGAACATTTAAATAGGATTAGTAATATTAATCTGAAACATCAGACGCTGGCTGTGTCTGGACAGCCACCAACAGGAAAATGCAACTACTTTTTAAAAAAATGTATTAGTAATTCAGATTGCACCAGCGGCACCGCTGTTATCGGCAGCCCTGAAACAAAGTAATTATTTATTAAATAAATAAACAATTAAATAAATAGTTACACTCTTTGCAGCTACATTCGTGAACTTTGGATTTAATTCTTTTTTCCCCTCCTGTGGGTATGGAGGCCAGAACAATGTAATTCCTCCCCCAGCCTTGTTTGTTGCAGGAGCAATTATTTTATTCTTTAGAACTATTCCTTTTAATTTAGTGCAAATTTAGACAAGTGGCCATTACTTGTAGCTATTTCCTTCTGCGTCACTTGAATGCTTGTTCTCCTTTCTCTTTATGCTCTCTTTACAAAAAGAACGTAAAGAGAGAGAAAAAAAGCACAAATTGTGAAAATAACTAACAGTTATGAAAGCAAATTATACCACAAATTAAGTTCTGAGCCAAAAAAATTGCATTGCCATGTGGACACATCTTGAAAAGACTTGCTGGAATTTGACAAATTGTTTGCACAAAAGCATTTTTGGTATTAACTCCTGCATTGTCAAGATGTTATTTTCACCTTTTTCTTCCCCCACACAAACAGTTTTCAAACCTCAAGGGTTCCTGGAGTCCTGTACTCTGTGTTTCCTTGGCTCTGTGTCTTGGACTACAATCTTTCTTGGACGTCTGCTCTTGTTTTGTCTTCAGGTTCCCATCAGGAACTTCCTGGTCCATCTCTCCACGCATCACTTCCTGTAATAAGAAACAGTTCGGACCGTAACGTTCCCGCCTCCAGGGTTCTGCTGGTGCCGACTTTAAACAAAGTTCAACATATTTTTTTTTCCCCTTCAGCAGCAGAGTTGGCTTTTGTGTTTGAGTGGATTATTTCAATTTGTACTACATTAAAAACAGAACAGTTATTTTCTCCACAATGCCACCTTATTACACATAATCTAATTTAAGCACTTGGCTTGTCTGGGTTGTTTTACATTTTACTGAAATCAAGTGTGAATTTCATTTCAGGAGAAACCTTAAAAGCAGAATTGATGAGAACGACGTTGACATGTTTACAAATTATTTTAGCCGCTGATGGTCTCTGTCCCAAAGAATAAATGTCTCAAAAAGTTAGATTGTTCTACATTTTTTTTTGTATATAGATTAAGCTTCTGCAGCAAAAGATACATTTATTTTTTTAAAATAAATATAGATAACTATGTTTTTATACGTGTGGAGAGCGACGCTAGTTTCTTTGACTGTTTTGATTGTCTCTGCGTCGTCACATTTCATGCCGTAGCAGCTCTCTACACCGACGTCGAGTTTCATTTACATTTATTTGTTCTAACAACGTTCACGAATGAAAAAAAATATCTCTAAAAGTTTAAACGCCGAATAAGTTTAAATTACAAAATGGTTCAGTTGAATTTATTTTATAGAAATAGTCTGAGGTTTCAATACTTTGAAGAAAAATGTTTTAAACCTCTTACTTTATTGTTTAGGTTTTCCACCAATAAAAGGACGGATAAATACATTTTTTTCCAGTGGTAGACGATCCTAATGTCCCAAAAAAGATTAATTTATTCTAAGGCATTCAGCACATCTTAACCAGGGCTGCATGTAACTTTGTGTTAAACTAAAAAAAAAAAAAAAAGATACAAATCTGAAGTCATCACAATTCACAAAGGGACTCGGTCTTTGTGCAGCTATTTAATGCTCCTCGAGAGAAGCATTACAGTCAAATGATTGTGTGAATAAGAGAGAAAAGTGGCTGGTTTTTGAAGGTTAGACTACTCCCATTAAAGTTTGAATAATGTTATTGACCTTTACCTGGAACGGATCACTTAAAAGTAATGGGAAATGGCGGTACTGACAGAATTATGATGACAGAATAGCTTATGGTTATGAATTAGGTCTTGTTCCCCAAAACGCCTATCAATTTGTCAAATCACCGGCATCCAGTGTTCAGCTGGAAATTTTAACAGGGCCCCTGAGCCTGTCGGTGTCAGTCATCATGTCGTTTAAAACGTTTCTCGCCTCTATCTGCGCCACAACGAGCTTGTCAGTCACCGATGGGAGCCCAGATTGCTGCCGCCGCTGCCATTCACCAACATCCAATCGACAGCGGTACAATATTTTTCCTGCATGTCAAAAGCTCTCTCTCCCTCTTTTTCTTTCTTTTTTTTTTGTTGTAAATTTGACAAGCACCAGGAGGGCAGAATGAAGTGAAAATGTTCAATCCAACCTAATGCTTTTTTTTTTTTTACCTTGTTAAACAAGCAAAGTGAATTTGACAACAAATACGAGGCCAAACGTTCCACCTGCTCCCGCCCTGAGAAAGACTCAGACATGGTTCGAGACTCTTCGTTACCGAGTCCCGCTCAAGTTCTTCGCTCTCGAATGGTGAATAATTTAGCGGCGAGCGCAGCGGAGTGAGAGGAAACCAAGAGTCACGGCGTCCGCACGGCTGAGTCGTTAATTCAAGGGTTTGCGTTTAAAATAATGCCGTGGAAGTTCAAAGAAAGAGAAGCGGGTGGCAAAAAGGCGGCCAAATGCAAAACCTGTTCAAGATGGTGGTTGTTTTATTAAAGCGATGAAAAGCAGAGGAAACCGATTTCAATCCAGATATTTGGGAAAACAAGGTTGAAAGGAAGTTGATTGGAGGTGAAAATTATATATATATATATATATATATATATATATATATATATATATATATATATATATATATATAAAATGATAGTCTGCTCAGCTAAAAATATCTCGAATGCTTAGAAACCAAAACCAGGATTTACAAAAAAGATGAAAATCACAAAAACTCAGCCACTGACCAGCTCCAGGGTGATCAACCTGTAACAATTACAAGACGGCAACGTGAAGCCAAGCTGTCGGGAGGCGACATCAGAAATGTTGATTTTGAAGCAAAACCTAAACAGGCAGAGGAAATCTGAATGATCACAGGATCCAGAAGTTGGTTAAGCCAGTGCAACACTGAGGATTAGAGCATTACAATTATTATCATGTATTAGATTCCTAACAGAGTTCTTCTACTTATATTTTTATGTCAATGTTTAGGGGGAGATGTTACTTAAGCGAGACGTTTCGTGCTTTACATCATGTTATAATGTGATTCCATCATCACAAAGTGTTGCTTTGATTCATTCATGCATGTCTGAGGAACCCCTGAGTCTCCCACGGCAACCATTCGAAGGTGCCTAAACGCTTGCTTAAATTGTTACAGATCGAGGGATTTTTTCTTTTTAATTTAATTCTACAAGTTTGGCAGCAACCAGGCCTGTATGGCATTAAAAAAATTTAACTGAGCTGACTAAACTGAGGAGTTAATTCATAATTTAGCAAATATCACAAGGCCACGCTTGGTTTGGAAAGGTTTTGTTTTCACTTAGGAATTTAAAGCATTTAAAAGCAGCTTTAAAAAACAGATTTATTCATATTGTCTTTGATATTAAAAAGTTGTTTGATAATATAAAAGATTTGAGGTGGAATACGTTTCTTCCTGTTAAAGGGGAGGTCTTCCTCATGCGTCCCCGATTTGAGGGATTGCTGTAAAGTCATCAACGTTCTACATTTTTTAAAACCATGTCGAGTAATTAACTGAGCATGCTGTGCTGTTATAACCAGGGGAATGTATGAGATATTAAACTAAAATGTATTTTTTTTGTTTTTTGTAAAGTGACTCGAGACAAGATTTGTTGTGAATTGGAGCTGTATAAATAAACCAGTGAATTGAAATTAAAATTATTAGATCAGTTATTTGCAGAAAAACCATAATTTATACAGCTAATGTTTGGGTTTGTAAATAAAATAATCTACATTATTATGTTGTTGAACAGCCAACATCGCTTTGGCTTTACTAAAATTGAACAAATCTTTCTGAACGTTTTGGTCCTAACTAGAATATGGAAATTAAAGCGACGTTAAGAATGTGAAGATCTACACCCGTTTCTAGAATTCAGCCATTTTAACACAAACTTTAGTGCAATTTGACTCCTAACCTCTAAAGTGATCACGAGTGGAAGCGTTATTTTAAACAAACGACAGCTGCACACCGTTTTAAACATTGATATCTTTTTATTAAGACAAGTACTCTTCAGATTTTTTTTTTCTTTTGTAAAAATGTTGGCATGAACCAATACAAAATATGTATGGTCAAATGAAAACAAAAAACAAAAAAACATCCTCTTTACTACACACACACACACACAAAAACAAAAAACAAAAAAAAGAAACAAGAAAACAAAACATCACTTGGGAACAAAAAAAAATATTAAAAAAATTAAATTCAAGATTCAACAACCTAAACAACCAATCTAGGGGTTTAAAAACCATCATCTCCCCCACAGGTCTCTTCCTCCCTCCCCAGGCTTTAAAAACATGAGTTTCGTCCAAATATCCAAGAGGTTACAGATCATTCATAAAACTTCATGTCACAGTAAATACACCATATCTTCTAAATAAGAAAAGCGATGCATGATGCAAAACAGATGCTTGAGGGCTGTGAGAATATCCTAGGGTTACTAACTGACCCGCACCGCATGAGCAGAACGCAACGGTGGAAGAAGAAGAAGTGTCGAGAACATCGTCGTGACTTCGTTAACACCGACTGTACATCGTTTTCAGCTGCTTAACAAATCTAGTTTTCTTTGTGAACTAGGCCTATGCAAAATAATATTTAACATTTACCGTAACAGTGCACCATATTAAACACAGAAACATGTACAACTGAGAGGAACATGTACATCTTGTGATTTTCGTTACGTCTTCCGATACCTGTGGTACTACAGCATATATATATATGTACCTATATATATACTCGGGGCTTAAAATTTGCAATCTACCTGAGATGCAAAAAAATAAAAACACAACTATAATAACACTCATGAACCTGAGAGAGTGAAGGAAAAAATATATATACTACACATCATGTAAGAAACATAAATGAAAAATTGGAATAAAATGATCCCCCCCTCCCCCCACCACAGCCTTTCTCAAAGTTAATCCATCAAAAGCGACAGTTACCATTTAAGATAAATATCAAAGCCCAGAATAACATTTGTCATGCGCATAGCTGTTTCCATGACACCGCACCTCCACAATCTAGAAACAACAACAAAAAGAGAGAGAGATATATTAATTTGTTTTTATTCTAGCTTATTATCTAGCCTTTAGCACTGGATTCCTCTCTGAAAGCTGCTTAGCCTTCACCCAGGAAATATTCAAATAAATAGCAAACACAGTAAAGGCGACCAACAAATACTTAAGGCCAAATTGAATTTTGCTCTTATAAATACTGGCCCCACTGCACAAAAAAAAAAAATCACCAAAAATGATCTCAACATATTTTATTTTCAAAATGAATGAATTTGATTTATTTATCATTTAGATCCAAAAACCAGGATGTGACTTTATAGTGCATGAACAGAGAACTTGGCTGAGTATTGGCCTGAAAGTTAGAAAGGACAGATATATGTACAAGCTAAGAGTATGATTCTAACCATATGCCTGGAGATCAGAAGAAGGCACTACAATATGTCCTTCACTTTATTCTTTATTCATTTTTTTATTTTATTATCGCACGTATCAAGAGGTCTGTTTAAGGCAGTGGTTATTTGTTTTTATCTGGTCTTTTTTTTATTTTTTCCTTACTCATCTTCTTCTTCTTCAGGCAATACAATAAAGTGTCCTGCTAATTGCCAAACAAGTTTTGCTCTTCTAGCTGTGAGTCGAAGAGGCGTAGAATGTGTAAAGTTCACACTGTTTGATTGGGGTTAATGAAAAGGAGAGATAAATTGTAGCACTATGCCATTTCTCTGCGGTTTGAGGCTACAAGATGACAGAAAAAAACTAAACAAAAACAAAAAACTAAAATAGGAGCTTCCCCAAGTGAAATCTTTTGGCCTTAGAAGTTATCAAAGAAAGCCCAAAGATAAAGTATTTGCACAGAGGAAAATTTAATGGACTCATACTTGCAGTGACTGAAAGGTCTTATAAATCGGAAACCAACAAGCACAACAACAGCATAAGAAACAAAAATGGCTCGGCAAGGACTTCAAAGCTAAATGTAGTTTTTGTGTTTTTATTTAACTGAAAGAGTGACATCAGTATTGTTTTCTTCCAGCAGATAAGGAGGGACATTTTGTAGAGAAGACTTTCCAACTTTCTTTATGGAATATGCACAAAGACTCATAATATTTGGTGCCATTCGTCGGCATGGAATGGAAATATGAAAATGGGAGATATTTTAAGCTAGCAAAGAACTGCTAGCTGTCTGTTTTAGCATGACGCAATACTTGGGTGAAGTCGGACTTTATAAGCCAACAAAATAAATGATGTTTAAGAGTGTAGGCGAGTTAGCTAACACATCTGGTGTTAGCGTGTAGCCTATAGGCAATGTGGATGGATAGTTAAGCAGCTTATTTACTTTAGTTAGCTACGTTGATGGCAAAATTAGCTGCTAAGCTAATTTTATTAAAATAATCTGCTCAATAGGTCAAACATAAATCACTTTAGCTAGTTAAGTTTAATTAGCTAAAGTGATGATTTAGAAAACTACCAAACTGTGTTACTATTATTATTTTATTGTTATTATTTATTATTATTAGCTAATCAGGTATTCAGGTTGTGTAGCTAATTTAGCTAAACAGCTCCTTTGCCTTTTTAACTAAATTAGCTCGAATATATGTACTTAAATTAGCTAGCTGATTTACTGAGTTTTCTGCTTAGCTAATTTAGATACATATCCTAATTTGCTACTTAAATAGGTAGCTACTTGTTACAGCTAATTAGAATAATTTTGCTAATGTATTTAAGGTCTAATATATACATATTTGATACTACTAAATATTACAGTGTCAGTCTCTTACAGAAAAGTGTCTTTCCAGAAATCTTAACCTTTCACTATCTGTTGCTTCATACACATTTCTTTGTCAATATCAGACAAAAACACGAAAATGAAAGAAACTGAACAACCTTTGCCTCACTGTCATGGCACATTAGTGTCGCTTAGAAGATAACTATCTTCCAGAAATGTATTTGAGAAGATGCAGTCTGCTGTGGTATTAATACAGCTGGCAAATGCCTCTGTAAACTAAACCTGACAGACTCCAGGATTAATATTAAATAAAGTTGGGTACGGTAAGAGGATAAAGACTAACTTTTCAAATGAAACCGACAATTTTACAACAAAGAAAAACAACCAACAACTGACTCATAAAGCAGGAGATGAAAGGTTCAACAGATGAAAACACAGATTCAGATGATTACTTTCTCAAAATCGAGGGACACCGCCGATCCGATCCCAAGCGTTGGTCTGGGATTCTGATTATGGTTTTTAACCATTAAGTCAGAGTTGCTCTCAGCTGTTCATGTTCTCGCCTTACTATACAGGCCAGGATTAAATGTTGTGAAGAAAGGTTTGCAGTCAGCAGCTATCTTTTAGCGGAAAACAAAAATTGATCAGCTGTATCCCCCAAACTTGGCAGTTCAAGTATTTCTCGAGATGATGCTAACTCCAACAGGAAACTACAAGTAGAAAAGATTCAAAGTGACAGCGATGAGGCAGAAACAACTGCACAGCGATTCAATTTACCACTCTGGGTGACCAGCCCACTGATGTGGTGGAAAATAAAGGTTTTTATTCCGTTTTTTCGTGGTACATCCACCCCTCCTGACCTGAGCTGAATAAGAAAACTTAGCCTTATTTAATTAGGATTTTACTTTGTGCAGTCGCTGGTCCTCATGGCATGGGCGATATGGGAGAAAGATAGTTGGTCAACTTAAGCACTTCAAACTTCTGTAGACCTACTGAGATGTACGTTACATACACGGCATGCATTTGAACTTTATTTTACTAGAGATAGGCAGTGTGCAACTCAAATCTGGCTGTAAAGAAATGCAAGTATTAGATCAAAACTCTGTATTGGCAAATACTTCATCTTGATTAACCCTGGGGACAAAAGAAGAAAAAAAATATATATATATTTAAACATCCCTTTGTAGAAACAACATGGCATCGATTGCAGATATGGATGGAATTAGGTACCACTGACATTGGAGAGTTTATCGAATAAATCTGATGAATATAGTAAGACGTTTCAGAAACGGTAGCTGCTCAAGACTTTTTAGGAATGTGGTTCAAAATAAAGTTCTGCGTTTGTGTCTGGATCTGGGAGCTTTTGAGGAATCGGTTGCATCTCACAACTAGATTTTAAACCCCATATACACATGCATGTGACTCTTACTTACTCCTTTAGCAAATACATTCAAAGAAAGGCATGAGTACTCAAAACGGTTACGCAAGTAATCAACAATGAGTCTGAATTTGAAGGGGGGTTGTGTGTGTGTGTGTGTATGTGGGTGGGTGTGCGTGTGTGTGTGTGTGTGTGCAGGTAATCGTCAAAACCAATCAGACCTGCATCTAAATGTGATGAACTTGGGAGGCACCACAGGACTTTGACCCAGTGGGGAGAAACATGTCGATACTGGGTTTCATTTAATAAGCAACTGGAGAGAAAGAGGAAAAAAAAAAAAGTGAACTAAAGTGTGAGTGAGCTGGCCTCTCGTATATCTGGTTACATGAGCTAAAAGCTAGTTGTAGCACACATTGACAAACACCAGACCCCTTTCTATCTCCTCTGAAAGCCAAACGCAACAAAGGATCAAGTAGAGCACGTGGAGAAAGAATCCAATCCAACAAGCATGTGAATAGAAACCAACGAACCGACAAAAGAAATAGAACAAGGCACAAAATTGTCTGTAAAATAATTATACTGTACAGAATAGGACCCGGCAGTCCAAGGAAGGGTCGGACAGGAGACTAAACGACGCCTCTTCTTCCCACGCGGCTACGCCATTCCTACTTCCCTCCTCCTCTCCCCTTCTTCTTTTACCCTAACCCAAGCCGTCCTACTACCCAGTCAACGCTGGACGCAGTGCTCCCACCGCGTCCCCAACCATCACTTCAGGCCCGTCTGGTTTAGATGTAGTACTCCTTCTTCTCGTCTGTGTTGTTGTGGCCCCCCTCTGCGTTGATGATTGCTGTGTCGGCGTCGGCCGCATCGTCCGCCCCCTTGGCTTCATGCGGGAAGTAAGTTCCTGGAAAAAAAAAAAAAAAAAAAAAAGAAAAAAAAAAAGGGGGACAAACGAATTAGCGCCCGGCGCGCTCCGCCTCTCCACCTTTTCTCTTCAACTCTGCTGCACTCCATTTTCAAATAAAGCACTTAAACTCTCAACAATGTGTTCGCGAGCAAGCGTGGCGGCGCTGGCTTACCTTTGTGTCTAGCAAAGTACCGGCCGAGCACAATGAGCGCGCAGAGGATGGCAAACATCACAACGGCGACCACTCCACCGATGACGGCGTGGTCGATTTTCTGCGGCGCGCCCTCACCGGCTCTGGAGTCTTGGCAAAACAAAGTAAAAAAAAAAAACAACAACAAAAAAAAACACAATAACCAAAAGTTAATATCGTGGTTTGATACAATCTCAGCTTGAGAACTGTGGTAAAAGTGCAGCCCACACACACGTGGTTTTCTGGCCATCAGAGTGCCAAGCCAACGTTAGAGTGAGCAAACCAGAAAACTTTAAAGAGAGGAGGAATATTCTGAACATACACAGCTGCTTTCACACCACTTGGCACCTCTGGTAGAAACGTGTGAAAAGCCTTTAAGTTATATAATGTCTTACTGCAGGGGCGTAACCTCGCGTAAGACATTTATATTGAGTATATTTCTTGGGTCATGAAAATCTGTCCTGTAGAAAACCAACAGAGGAGAAAACAACATAAACCCAAGACTGTGGGCGATCTAAAGAGATCGTGCAAACAAGTGGTCAAAATTTGTGAAAAGTTCTGTCTTATCAGTAAAAACTGTTTTCTCACAAAGTAACAGAAAGAAGAGTGTTAAAAATGTTTTTAATGGGACGTATTTCCTGGCTGAATACTCAGGTTTAAGGTTTGATTCAGTACGATGTTTTGCTTGATTAATTTATTCTGTATTGTTTTTTTTTTCCTCCACATTTCACAAATAAATATGAAGGGTTCTTGTTATGAGAAATCATGTGGGTTTCGGTTCATAATTGATAAAAAAAAATCATCTTTTCATCCCTTAGTTCTTAAAAAAATCTTTTATCCTTAAAGGAGAATTATATGAAAAAAAACAACATGATTTTTAATTGTACAATTATTTCTGTTGCTTAGGCAGACTGAAACGTACAAACAGAAGGAGCTGTCGTCGCGTCATACTGCCGAACTCCAGTTTTTAACTTTTTTTTTTTTATTTTTTTTTTTTACTTTTGCTTTCAGACATCCCCCCTGGGGTCTCCTCAAGCGAGCGACGCTGAAAATATTAAGACAGTCATTCCACCATGAAACGGCAGACACTGTCTGCAATTTCGGCGAGAATTCACACACTGTAAGATGCGGCGTGATTTAAGGGGCCATTTCTGGAAGTTATAGAGCTCAATCATGAGAAAGAGACACGCGTCTGGAGATAAATTGGCGGCCGGCGTCCGTCCCTCCTCTGCCCCCAAAACCGAGAAATACTCGACTGCCTCAGGTGTCAGCGAGTATCGCTGTCCGGCACTTAGCCAGATTTATCCGTGCGCCGCTCGACATACAAGGCGAAACTCCGAAGCCCTTAAATTTCCAGTCTCAGAATAGTTCAGAGGCATTTATCAATAGTCTATATCTGTGCACATTGGGTCTGATTGAGGAGTGATGGGCGAGGGGGAATGGCTGCACTGTTCTTTGTGCTGCATGAGAGAGCAGCTCAATTTTCCATCAGTCTCCCCAGTCATGCTCCAAACTTGAATGATTTTGATAAAAGACGAGCTGAGGGTGCAGAATTTCTCGACGCGACGAAAAGGCGTAATAAGTCGACTTGAAGGGTCTGAGATGTGGCAGTCACATCTCAACCTAGAGGAAAAGAAAAAAAAAAGGAAAAAAAAGTTGAGAAATAATAATAAAAAAAGAAAAGAAAGGAAAAACACCTCATTCGGTAGCTCGGCTTGTCAGAATCGATTCCTACGATGAGCGTAATTAATAGGAAAAGTTCCGTTTCAGCCGAGCGCCCCCGCTAAAATGGATTCATCTTCAACAAGGAGGGCACGGCTGTTGCGCGTCGAGGCCCGTACAAGGCGCAGTTTGTTTACTGTATCAAGGATGTCAGGATAGCACAGCTCCCCCCTCCACACACACACACACACACCCCGGAGGAGACGAAACGGCCCGTGCTCCATGCTAATGAACATGCTCCCGCTAAATGGCCTGTGCACCGTCCTGTCTCATCTTCCCTCCCTTTTTTTTTTCCTCTTCTTCTTTTCCCTCCCAGCCTCCTGCCCTCACCTTGCTCACCCCCTGTCTTTTCACTTGACACATCCTGGAGGAAACACGCGGAGGTCTTGGCTGCCTCGGCGCATCGAGGGAGAGTTTGATTTAACAAGTAGGGGAGGGGAGAGAAAAAAAAAAAATTCATCCAGAGTCAGCAGCAAGACACTATCACAAAAATGTCAGAGAATAACTTAAAATCCCCTAACGGCAGCAGTATCAACGGCTATGGTTGGCTGCGTTTCGTGTTGCCTGCATTAGGCACACTGCTGAACACTGCTGGTTTTCTGTTCATTCCTGTATTTACCGCCGGGGTGAGCGGACAAAACATGACCCCAAAAATCCGACGCGGGCGCGTGCCGAAAATCTCTAATTTTTGCCCGTTTTCGCGACGTCCGACTTTGTTGTAAAGGGAATTACAGAGCATGCCAAAAGCACAGGGCTTCAGTGTGCTGCAAGATGATTTCAAATGTAAAGGTCAGCAGTGACCAGGAGTGCTGACTCAGTCTCCTGGTCACTGCGCTCCTATGTGGAAATATTCACTGTTGCTTGTGGGTTTATTATGTTGCTGGTCACACAGGAAATTTGGGAGTTTAAGTTATGTCAAAGACTAAAGGTCAGGATAAACTATCATCTATAGAATTTGCAGGAAAGGTCATGAAATAGAAGTTTACAAGTGGATATTTATACGCACTTACTGTACATAATCAGAATCAGACATAAATACATCAAAATCTGCGTTTTGACTATATTTCAAAGCGCTTAAGTCGTTTTCCGGCAAAAAACAATTTTTTGCATTGCACTGATTTTAGCGGGAAGTTATCACTGTCTATGGATGATGATGTTTTACTGTTACAGCACCGTTTAAAGTAAAAATAAAACATTTCTAATCAGAAGAAATGAAAACTCTCTCTATAAAGATCAACTGATGAATTTCCCCACAGTGAGGCAGTAAAGCATATTTCTATTCTCTGCGTAAAAAAAGGAAAAAAAAAGACATTTTGAGAGCCACGGTACTGTAGTGCAGCTACACCATCACAACTGATTACCTTTATGTGGAGAAAAGTGAGACCTGCATAACCAGAACACGGCTCGCTAATACAAAATCAGCAATCTGGTCGACACAACAGTTGGGAGAAAAATGCCAACATCCGCACATAACGGAGTAACAGCAGAAAGGCGGCTGAAGCTGCAACATTTAGGTGAAGACTGTCGGTTGCATTATGTTTCAAAGTGCAATTTCTGTCCAAGCAGGTCACCTAAAACAACAGTAAATATCAGTCACATGTGTTAAGACCAGTCATGTTGTTTTATTTAACTGGTTTTCCTCTCACTGTGAGACATTGTATCCAACTAAACCTTCTGCTTTATTAGATGGAATAACAAAAACTATTTCTATTCACTAAAGTCTAGAAAAAATAAGTGTGTAAAACAAAGCTTAGATGTTTGAGTGCGTATATATACTCAGTGGAAATGAGCCAAATATCCAGCAAACTATAGCAACTAAACTCAGGAAAAATACCCAAAATGTTCAAATCAAAGGTTAGAGTTTGAAGGTAATTCTAACAAACACTAAGGCAATGTATTTAAACTTTTGAGTTTAAAAAGAGTAAAACAATTATTCTCTCTTTGGCAAACACAAATAATTTAGCCAACTACTGTTTAAGTTGGACTTATGATGATGATGTGAAAAAAAATGGTTGTGTCTTTTCATTTATAAATCTCTGATTTCAATTGTAAACAAGCATAAACACAGCTATTGTTCACACTAAAGTTATTTGGTTCACTTTAATTAGTAGTTAGCTTGACAAAGACTGATCTGTTTGTCTAAAATGAGGCAGGCAGTTACCCACTGCTAGTAAGATACTGACTACTGATAGCAACCTGGCAGAACCCGTCTTCAGTCATTGTGAACCATGCATGAATTTTACATGGACGTGTTCCAACTAAACAGAAGGTTTTTAACTGATAACATGTAAATCAGGGATTTTATTATTATTATTATTATTATTATTATTATTATTGGAGGATGTCTGATAAACAAAATAATCTTCGTAAGCCTTCACGGCTGAGCAATTCCAATTTACAACTGCGACGTACCAGCTACAGCCTTAAAAGCGTTGGTTTCTGAACGCGCCGCAGCACGGCGGGCGTCTGGAAGATCGCCAAACGAGACGGCGCGCGAACGTCACCGCAACTTTTCCCAGCCGTTTATTGGGAGCAAGTGTAGGAGCGGGAAAGAAAGATAGAAGGAAAGAAAGAAGGAAAGAAGGAAAAAACGGTCTACCGTTTGTTTAACAGTGTAGCTGATGTGTTCAGATATATGTGGTATTGATTTGGACACAGAAACTTGTCGGTGAGTTTTATCTGCAGTGCTTGGTGTTTGCGCGCTGTAAACAAATCCAGAGGTGACATCGCATCACCGGAGGAAACTCTCCACTGTGATTAACACGTGAAGGCAGAAGGGGACCAGTGGGGAAACTTTCAACATTTCAACAGCTCTCTGAGGACTTAAAGTCCCATAATCACGGTTTTGTTTTTTGTCTTTTTTTGTGTTAAGAAAAGTGAATTGATTTGTTCTGTAAATTATTTTCTTGAGATTGTTTCATAAATTTGTCAAGAAAAAGTTGTAATTAATTTGTCATTATTACAATTTGTGTTGAATTTTCTCATTTATTGCATATAATATGTTTATTTTTTATCACATTAATATGATAGCTTTACTTGTTTTTTTATGCTTGGTCATTTCAATTCCTAAATTAACTGTGACAAACAACGTCTTAATTACCATGTGCACCTCTGTCGAATATGAATTATTCTGTAAAATAAACTCATTTTTTGAACCTTTAATCATCTGGCGCAGGTAGCTAACTTTAAAAAAACTGATCCAAAGTGTAAATTAAGCTAATTCCTTTATGTAGAAGTAATGCAATCATTATTAAATGACACATTTAAATAATTACTGATTGAAGTTAATCAAACAAGACTTTTTTTTTTTTATATTACCATTGGCCAAAGTGCTTTACAAAGAATAAAAGGTGATGATGATAATTATGATATTCACACTTTAAGAAAAAACATAGATGTTAGACATTTCTGGAGCTTTATAAAACAAAGTCATGCAGCACCATCACTGCCAGTCAGCTGGTTCAAATCAAGCAACAAGAAAATATTAATAAGAAAATAACTAAAGAAGCACCTCCAGTCACTTTCAGTATGATATTGTCATTTGAAAACAGTTTCTTTCCACGTTTGCTCAGGAAGGCAGATTGCTGTCATTGATTCATTACATTTGGCCGGGAATTATTAAGATCCTAGGCTCAAATTTGAATGCCAAAAAGGGTTATTAAGTTTCAAATAATCTTATTTAGATCATTTTACAGATTATTTCTTTACACGTCATGGAACCGTGAATCTGTGGCATTTTTCGTCGCGATTATCTAACGTCAAAACGTTAAGGTGTGGGGCTTTAACCTAGAGTGTTGCTTTGACTCCTTGGGTCTCCCGTGGCAACCGTTCAGGTGTGCTCCACTCAGCAACCCTCACCCTCTCAGCTCCTCCAGACTAGCGGCAGCAGCAATTAGCAAACACCGCCTCAGCTCATTGTGTGAACTACAACCCTCCTGAGATCGGCTGTGAACTTCATCAATGGGCGTGGAGAAGCACTGCTATGACGACGTACCGAAAGGGTAGGAGGCTCTTAAAGAGACAGAGACCACTTTCAAGCTGTCAGGTAGGGCTCTGCACAAAGATGGATTTCTTTTAAGCTGTTTTTGATATTTATGGCATTTTCATAACAACTGAAGGTAACAGGTACTTCACTGTGGCATAAAATGAAGAATCTCATAGTAGCATATCAAGTGATTCAATTTATTAAATAAGCAAACTCAAGTAAGTTGTTCCATTTTCAGCTGTGCTCTGATATTTAATAAAGAACGTTGTTGAAAAGTTAATTTATTTAAGTAACTTGATTCACTAAGAAACATTAAAAGCCAATACTAATACTAATGTTTTCACATCGTTGTAGTCTTTACATTTGCTGATTCTGATTATTTTCTGCTTCCAGCTGAGAAAAACACGACCGGAATATTACATCTGAAAAACAGAAAAAGGAAACATTTTGCATCACCAGAAGGCATATTTTAATGTACTGAATTTAGCTGAGTTTTGCTCTTTTACTTTGATCAGGGATCTTGATACTAACAACGGAGCAGTTCTTGAAAAAGCTTGTTGGAAAAACATTTTGGAATCACATTAATCTGACAAATAAATATTTGAAGTTGGCCTTTTACATATACTGATCAACAGGTTGCCTTCTACATAAATGTATACTTGGCAACACATTTCACTATGTACCGTCTATGTTTAAGCTAAAAAGAAAGGGTTTTGAGAGACACATCATTAGATATCTCGGTGTAAACATGTCTTCGCCTTTCATGTTTCAACAGTGTCGTTCCTTCATTGTCTTCTCAGGGCCAGTGTTTAAAACAGTTATTTAGCTCACAGCCAGCAGATATATTATCGCAGTCACAATCAAATCAAGCCTTAACCGAATTAGCACCCTTTGCATAGTCCTTTATTATGATTACTGTCATTTATCCTTCTTCCTATGTGGATCGGTTTGTCACTTGGCGCGCTAACAAATCCAGGATTAAGTTTCCCTGCAGCTCGCCGAACTGTTTTTGCATTTGTAACAACAGAAGGTGCTCGGAGTGGGAAGAAAATCTCCAAATGAGAGACGGTATCATTATGGCAGCCTTTTGTGGCCTCGCACTTGAATCAAGTAGAATTTGATTATGTCTGTAATGTGTCTGGCTGCTGTCCACATCCCCGGTGCAGCTCTTTCTCCTTCTCGCTCTCTCTCACTCTTTTTTTTCCTCCCCTCCCGCTCTCCCTCGCTGTGCTAGCGGCTCGATCAGAGAGCGCTGACATGTCCACACCGGCGTCCTGACAGGATGCGCGCAACCGTGGGGATTTATGGGAGAATAAAGAGGATTTGCAACTGATGCCCGTGTCTGTGCGGCTGGGAGATCTGCTCCGCTCAAGTCCCACTGTCACATGCTTTACAGTCGCACCTTTTCCATCTCCGCGCCGGAATGACTAATTGCCGCTCTGGTCAGTAGCAGAGCATCCTATTAGAGGGTCTGCTGTCAGCGACGAGATCAGACCGCCGCGGCTCTTCCCCAGGTTTATTACAGGGGCGTATCATTTCAGCTTTCCTCTCTTTTATCCTTTTGTTTTCAGCTAATGCTACACACCCAACCTTCTCACGGGAAAGTCGCACGTCTTCACAAAACCAGAGCGTTCACGTCCCTTGAACTTTTCCAACGCGTCCTCGCACTACAACCAACACGCGGCTTGTTTTATTCGAATTTTATGTGGCAGACCAAAACGAGCAAGCGCGTAAAATGTGGAAAGGAAGCGCTCAAGGTAAACGGAGGCGCTTGCAAACATTACTATTTCAAAACTAAACCACTGAACAAGTGACATCTTTGCTGCACAAGGACCTCAAAGCAGTCTAAAAATGCTTCATTTTTTTCCTTTCTCCATTACACAAATAGATAATGTAAAGTTATCTAATCTCATCACGCGCTTCCTTTTAGAACGTGCCTCTAATTGGCCCATTCATCCCAACCTGTATCTAAGCAAGACTTTTTCCTCTCAGGAACAACGGCCTGGTCCCCCAAAGACGCTTCCACACCACCACAGGTGAAACTCAGTGCAAAGGCTTGATCACTAAATACATTCAAAAAGTTGAACAGCCTATGAAACTATTTGATATATAAACATAATGACATTCGACGGAAGTGACGAGGCCTCTGAAAATGCGGATGTGAGCTTGAACTGCTCCATGAGATGCCAGTGTGTCTTTTGAGATTTTACAAAATAAAAAAGCAAGAACTTTTTTTTTTTTTTTTTACCAAGAAAATATCCAGGCAAAGAACTAGCTTATAATAATAATAATAATAATAAGAAGAAGAAATATAGGTTCTTTTCTTGAAGATGCACATGGTACGGGTGTTTTAAAACTATTCTTTACAAGGAAAGAAAAATGAGGTCACAGCATTAGTGTTTTGGCACATAACTTTCTATGTTCAACCTTGTGGTAAAATGTGGTATAAAAAAAGGAGATCTGGATGAGCATCTTTATCTCTGTTAAACACACACACACACACACACACACACTCACCCTGGTGGAGTAAATTGCTTGTTTTAACTTAAGGGAGATTTCACTGCGAATTGTCTGGAGACCAATTAGAATAGACCTTAAAGTATGTTGTTCCATTAAAAGCTGAATAAATAATGGGAGAAAAATTGTCTAAGAACCTAGGCATGACTGAAAAATAAACTTATCAGGAAAGGGAGAAAAAATGAGAACAATAAAACTAACTACAATTTCTAAAACAGTGATGATGATGGTGAAAAACACATAAAAAACAACGAAACGTCAAGTTTATCTGGTACTTTTGAACACTAAATAATCTCATAACACAACTAAGCACTTGCTTGTGCAGGTAATACGCTATATTACTTAGCATGTGCCACAGTCAGCATTGAAAAAGTTATTATAGCGGTTAAACAGTCAAGCATCCAGCCAATAAACTCCAGTGGAAACCTCAGGACTGAGAAAAAAAAAGAAAGAAAAAGAGTTAACCACAGCCTTAAAACAGCCTGTGCATTCCTGAAATACCATCACAAGACGGTTTTGGTCTGAGCATAAGCACATTTTGTTGAGAGGAGTCATGAGAATGACCCTGAAATCATTTATGTTTCTCTGCACCCCTTGCAAAAGTTACGAGGATCCGCACAATTCCTCACGGCTTAGCCAAAACAGCAACGAAATTTATATAGCCGCTCACAGATTAGGTCCGCAGGGCGAGCCGAGGAGGCCCGAGTAAAATTCATGTCTACTTTGTTAGCTGGCAAAGCTCTTACAGGCAGTTAATAAAAGCAGTGGGTGATGTGTAAATTCAGACATTTGCAACGTGAAATAGTTCACTTGACACTCTTGAAGTGCAGCCTTTGGAAATTTTTTTAAGAGGAAAAAAAAGTTATTTGGTTATTTTAATGCACAATGGAAAAGAAAAAGAGCAAAGAAAAACAATCAGTCACCATAAATGCTCTTTATTTTTTTATTTTTTAAATGCTCGTTATTCATAAATACGATCATCTTTCATCGTAAAATTTTCATTCTCCTAAGTGTTGAGTGTAAAATTTGAAAAACTTTTGTGTGAAACCGTAAAAGTTGAGTTTTCAAATGACACTTTTGCTGATTAAAGGAAAAGAGGTGACCTAAACTGATGTTCTTGTTTAGTCAAGGCGTGAATTAACTAACCTAAATTAATTTTCATCAGCCAGGCTGGATATTTGCAGAAATTGGTTAAATAGAACCTGAGAATATGAAGCAACGCATCCAGCCCGGATATTAAAAAACAAAAAAAAAAACAGATGGAAAAACAAACTCTTCACATCTATTGGTCTACAAAGGGTCACAAAACCATTTGTAACGCTGTGGGACTCAAACGCACCACAGAGAGAGTCATTATCCTTAAATGCCCAAAACATTTAACAAAGGAAAACTGTCCCAGAAGTGGCCAGTCTACCAAAATTACCCCAAAGTGCATTGACGAGTCAGTCAAAAGAGTCCAAAACAGACACAAGCAACATCGAAAGCCCAGGACGTTAACCTGCCTCTGTTCAGGTTAATAGTCAAGATCCAACAACAGAAGAGAGAAACTGGGCAGAAAAAATGGGATGGAGGAAACCACTGCCAAAGGAAATATCACAGCAATCCACAATCATTTTGGAAAACTATCCTGCATTCTACAATGGAGCTTTTAGTAAAAGGTGAATGTTCTTCTACATCCTTCATGATCCAAACAGCCTCTCAGAAAATAAACCTACCCACAGTCAAGCATGTTGGTGGTAGCGTAGTAGCCTGGAGTTGCTTTGGTGCTGTCGGACCTGGAAAACATCCCCTCACTAACAGAACCATGAACTGGTTCTGGGAATTTAAAATCAATTAAAAATGCTCAAAAATTATTTTTAGTCTACTTTTTCTTTCGTTTTTTTTTTTTTGTAAAATTATGTTTTTGGTACTTTTTAAAATTTAAGAACAAGCCAGGCAGCTAAGCTAACCTAACGATGCTTTCACACCAAACGCATCAGACTCGCTCTACGGTTGTTTTCGGTTGCCGGCCTGTTCGTCGGATGTGTTGACGCATCAAACGCTCCAAAGGCTTCAAACTGTGCTGCTCTAGTTGCTCTAAACGCGCCTTAATATAGACTTTGAACGTAAAGCAGCCGCATGAAACGAGTTTAGTGTGAAGGCACGGTAACCCTGGTGGTTTAAGTTACAGAATTTTATGCACAAACTTATTTTTGTTTAAAGATAAACTTGATACAGAATGGAACTTTCACTGAATTTTTATTTTTTTTCTTATTGGCTCTAGTGGGCCTTTATTTGATAGTTAACTGACAGGAAAGTGGGTAATGAGAGAAGGGGGAAGACATGCATCAAAGGTTGCCAAGGCTGGGAATTGAACCTGCGACAGCTGCGTCGAGGACTAAGGCCTCCATATGAGGGTTGTGCTGAACCCCTGTGCCACCACAGCACAACCCTACTGAATTGTTTTTAATAAATGGCCTATTTGTTTGCACTGTCCTTTCCTCTTGTCAGTCACATAATTTAAACTAAATCTCTTGGCCATTTGAATAATAAAAACTGCGTTTCTAAATCAAATCATGATCCTAAAAATCTGAATCAAACTGAATCACTAGGTGCTGACAGATTTGCATCCCTGCCGTAAGTTCAGTTCTCTAAGATAATGCTTGGAAAGAGAAAGTCCAGCCATCAGATTTGAAATACTCCACTGTGAACGTCTTAAAAACATACAAAAGTAACAATGCAGGAAAAAAATATTGGTTATAAAGTGTCTATCTCGAGGTCTGGACTTCAATCGCACTGAGATGTTAGCAATTGGTGGCACTACTTGTTATTTGGATTAAGCAACAATTGATTTGATTTCCAGAGAGGGCCAGGTTTGTTTGGAGAGGTTTTTTTTTTCTCTCCCTTAATAAATGAAATCTTCTCTTGAAAGCTACATTTTTACTTTCACTCAGGCTGATTTTAAAAAGGGTTTGTTTAGCTGAAACAATAAAGTGCATCCAAGAAGCACCAAAACAAAACAAAGTCTATCAGGGGGGAAATGCGTCTTACAAGCCCACTTTGGTTTTTACTTAGCCATTTTAAGCAAGTCAAATATTAGAAATAAAAATAAACCAGTAGGAGAATAAGAAATAAAAGGAAATTTATCTATAGGGGCGACAGACACTTTCTGTCAGTCGGATTAATCCGGCGGGGTCCAACAGCAGCACGATCTGCAGAAACGGGTGTTCTCAATCAAGTCAACAACACAAGTCTTTGTTTCGTGTCTTCCCTCTTTCATGTCTACCCTCCTCTGGCTCTCCTCAACGCCTCGGGTTTACTGGAGGCTTACCTAGGATATGATGTCCCTGCTTTGGATCGTCTGTGAGCATCTGAGGAGCTCAAGCATTATCACGGCAGACTCTCTGCTCTCCTTCAGAGCTAGAGATCCGCGGTTATATCCCCCTCTCCCCGGACGAAACGCAACCGCAAGAAAAGAAAATCGGGGCCTGCTAATGCTCGTTTCGATGTTGGCCCCCATCTTGGATCTGATGCTAAAAATCATTTAAGCTGCTCGGATTGGCGGCTACACCTTAAACACACCCGCGTCGTCTCTGACTTGAGACAAAGTCGGAAGCGAGAAGCTTTTCAGACTTCTTTAAATATTCAACGGCGACACATGTCGAGACACGAGGCCTGAAAACTTTCAAACACATGAAAGAAATGTTCTTTTTAAAACAGTGACTTATCTCTCCCCAGTGGTCTACCCGCCCACACACACTCTCTGCATCTAGGAAGACTCCGAGCGACCTGATGATATAATTTCCAGCAAAACTTTCTGAACATGAAACAACAAACGCAGAAGACAAACCGCTGTGAGTTTCTGTGCTTTGTTATGACATTTGCTCTTTCATTGCACAAGACAATATTAGGATTTGGCACTGACACTTCTGAAGTCACAACTAAAGGAGAAAATTGCAAGCAAGATATAAATATAGCGACTTGAATCGTATTTCAGAAAAACAAACAGATTTCCATATAAGAACTATGACGAAAAAGAAACTAACTCTAAAAAGCCAGTTATATGTTTTTTTTTTTACTCTATAGTGGGAAAGTGGTGTCCTTTTTTTATTTCTTCATGGGAGGAGATGAGGTTGTGTTTGTTCAACCAAAGCTAAAAAAAACAACCCAATAACAAATAAACAAGATAAAAACAATAGAGAAAAAAATGTGAATTAAATATTTGGAAAACACATATCAAATCTCATGCATGCAATTAAAAATCAGGTTTATTTATATTGTTTACTTATGCTATCATGTAACAGTTGTCTTTTTAAAATCCTTATCATTTTGAGATGACATTTCAAAGCTCAAAAAAGGTCATGATTTCCCCCAATTGGCCAAACGATTATCTGAATTACTCAGCAGGTCAATCAGGCATTCAGCATCCTGAGGTGAGCAAATCTTCATTAGTGGAGACAGAGCATCTGCATGGTGTCACGTTCGATTTAAGTAACGTTGCTATTGAGTTACTGCTATGTCAACCGTGTAGCAGTTGCGCTTGTGTGCGGTTTGTAAGCTGGTCATCATGACTCAGCACAAAAATACATTCAAGAAGACCTGGTTTGTAACCAGGTCTTCTTGTTCATGTCTACTTTGCATTTGTAAAATCAGAGCCAAGCATGGAGGAGCAGCATTCAGTTTCTATGCTCGTCTAATCCGAAACAAACTTCCAGAAAACTGCAAAACGGCTGAAACCCTGAGTTCCTTTCAATCAAGGCTGAAAGCCCATCTATACAACTGTTATATTGTTATACAAACAAACCTGACATGAATGTTGTCTTTGTCTGGTTCGGTAGCTTAAGGTAGTTTGTAGCAGGTTGCTAACCCACCCCACCCACTGTAACTACACTATTACTATTATTTATACAACTTTTTGCTGTTGCTATATTTGATATTCCATTGATACATGTTTTACTGATTTGCGGTTTACGTGCTTTACCTTACTGACATGTTTTTAGCTCATGCTTATTTTTCTTTTTTGATTGGTTGCCAAATTTATCACTCTGCCGAGTTGCTCCTCAGCCCGGCGTAGCAAGCAAGAGACGGAAACGTTTCTGACATGGAAAAGACTTAAGGAAGTATCCAGTAGCCCACCTGTGGAGGATTCTGATGCAAAAAAAAAAAACCCCTGCTAAAATGGAAACTAAAATTGGAAAAGTTTGGGAACCCCAAACCACCACAGCTTTAGGTACTAAAAATCTATCCGCTGTGTCTTTGGCATAGATTTGGTCAACTTGCTGTTACTTTTCTTGCTTCGTTTTATTTTTCTTCCTCATGTCGTGTCCTCATGTTAGGGGTTGCCATGGAGATGTGGCACAAGCGCTCACATTAGTGGTTCGTGACCAAGATAAAGAATTTACCCAATGGACTCTGTGAGTACAGATATCCAAATACCCACTACATATAGCTCAAAGTTTTTATCAAGTCCTCTGAAACAGAGACACAGCATCAAAGATGAAAACTGGCAACTTTTTCTTGAAAACATAACATTGCCTTAAATATTTCTAAGGCAACACTAAATTTGGACCAGAGGACGTACAGACACTGGCTTTAAAATCAGGATCTCCGAGTAGCTGTGGATGTGTCTCTCTAGGAAGAACAATTCCTCAGTGGTGGCATGTTTATTCCAACAAAGCTATATTTACTCATTGGCAGGACAGAAATGCTACACTGTGGCGTTATGCTAATTAAGGTAGAGCAGAGCAATCTACCACAAGCTAGCTCAGAACTGCCCTGTGACACAGGAGTATTTAGGAGAGCAGCGAACTGCAAGGAAGCTCAATTACAGCCTCCCAGCATGTTTCACATAAATCACGCCAAATCCGCTTTGGGGCCCGTCTCCTCGGAATGTTTTAGCACAAAACAGAGACGGCAGCATCACGGTGACTCAAAAGGAGAGAGGCTTATGGAAAACTGCAACATAATGTAACAGATGTGCAAAGCAGCGTCCCGTTTGACTCCGCCACTCCCAGAGAGAGTCGGTAAGCTGACTGAGGTTTTAACCGTTAGAGGACGATCGCTGATCTGCAGCGCTTCGGATTTGCCGTTTGTCACAGAGGAGAGGCAGGTCTGAAGGAGAAACCAGAGGGAAAAAAGTTGCTTCATTTTCAAGAGAGATTTACCTGCCGCTATTTTTATCCGACGCACAAAAATAGAGCTAAAATGTCAGCTTTTTTTTCTTTGATCAAATGAAAGCGTAAATGAATGTTATCTAGAGTCGCCTCATTAGAATACGTTTGCTTTTGATCTAGTCTCACTCCTGAGTTTTTTTTTTTTTTTAACGTATTATTGGTCGCCTTGGATTCTTATTATTTAATTTTTTTTTAACTAAATGAATTGCAGAGTGCCCACGACAAAAGAAAAATTGCCATATCTTTAAAGCAGCTATTGATAAACCGATCTATTCTTTAAAGAGATTTTTTTTTTTGTATTAAAATGTCACATTCTGGCATATCCAAATGTCAACTCCCAAGGTTGCCTCACCATCTGTCTAGCCTTAACACTGCTTTTGAAATAATAGCCTTAAAAAAAAAAAAAAGAAAATAATGGTTTGTGCTGAAACACTCTTTTTGCAGCAGCAGAGGTAAACCTAAGCATAAAAAAATGACGCAAGAGGTTGCTACGCTGTTAGCGCGGCAAAATAAGCTACTTTCTGTCAGTCAGCGGGAAAACAGTTATTGATGCTCGCCGAGACAAAATGTGACTGGCATTTGTAGAGGGGATGTAACGGGCATTACAACGTGACGGACGGGTCCAGTTGAGATATATAGCTGCAGATGCCGATAAGATAACACAGCGGCGAAGCAGCGTCGCAAATTTTCCCTCTGATCAAATGCACGAGCGGGGAGACGGCCGTGACGGGTGTCTCCGACTGTCCCGCACTGCGCGTCCTCACTGTCACCTATCAACAGCGCTATCTAATTTAAACTGGCTAGCCACCGTCTCCCTTCCACTGTAGGTACGAGCCCTTGTTCTCTTTCTTCCCATCACACATGCATGCAAGCTTTCTCTATCACACACACACACATTTGTTTTTGCTGAGAGGGACAGTAGTGGGGAAATACAGTACCTTGCGTGTTGACTGGGTTGGTGGTGGGTGTAGGGATAGTGGTGGGAGCATCTAGATGAAAAGAGTGGAAAAAAAAATAAAGAACATGTATAAGAAATAAAGACAAGAGCAAAGAAAGAGACAAAGTCACTGAAGATGAGAAGCTGCACTATTTTAAAAAAAACAAACAAACCAAAGAAATCCTAACATGCACATGTTGAAGCTACTGTGTGAGCTAAAAGTACATGTTAGTAGGTGAGAGGCTGCATTTACAAATGATAGGTTCAGGGTTTGTTTTTGTTTTTTTCCACCCCCCAAGTTTTTAAACAATAAAAGTGTCAGATGTCAGCAGAGACGACAAACTCCAAATACTATCAACTACTACCAAACATCTTTTTTGTTTGGTTTTCGTATTCGTTCGTGGAGAGCTTGACATACAATGTCCATGGAAACTGTTTTAAAACCTCAAAAAATACGTCCTTGAATAAATAAAACAGATAAACATTGAAAAAAGTCTATCAATAGCTGTGTTTTTAGAAAACATTCTTGAAACTATTGAATCATCCCTGGTCTATATCTATGGCAACTGTGTTGCATTTTTTCTTTTTACATTGCTCTAATGAATTGTTTACAGTTACTAACCTCATCTGTATTTGCTTTAAATACATTTCTCAACATGTTTGTGAGGAACTGGATAAAAAAATGCAGGTGGAAATGATTCCCCTCCCCCGTCTTTTTCTCATGAAAAACATGTAAATAAATAAATAACCCAATAACAGTGAATAAAATAAACCTACCCTTTCAGAAAGAATCCTTCAAGAACTTTAAACTTTTTCCATAGACAACCATTTCGTTTTCTTTAGAAGAACTCGATTTTATTAACACGTGTTTTGCTTAATAAATAAATCCCTGATGCTTTTAATAGCCTAGCTTAATAAAAACGTTATGAACACTTAAATTTCCAAACTTGTTGGTGCTTTTATGAACACCTTGGCATCTGACATGTGTTTTTAAACAGACTTGGGGTTAAAAAAAATACTTATAAACCCATTTTTGAAGCAGTAGTGTCTCGTGCCAAAAGCTAACATCAGCAAGGAACTGATGTTAGCATGAAGCTACAGTGGCTAACGCTACATCCTGTTAGCCATCTGTTCATTTTTTCATGCCAACTAGGGTTGCCACCTTTCAGAAATAAAAATAAGAGACGCTCCCCACGGTGCGTCGTCCATGCACGTGGGACGTCCGCTGCAGTGATAGACATTATTTTATGGCGGTGTTTTTTGTTTTTAAAAGGTGATCCATAAAGCATAGAGGTCGGTTAGAGTACCCCAAAATTGTACTCCAAACAGGGTAGCAGACCTCAAACACGTTTGATTAAGCAAGTGTAAAAAGTACTTGGTAAGCTACTCAAGTACTGAGGAACTGATCATAACACCTGATTTAATATTCAAAATGTGGCGTCAGACAGCTGAAAGTATAAAAGTTATGGGAACATGCTGGTATTTTAGTCAAAATATATCAGCATTTCAAAATAAAGCATACAGAAACATTAACAAACCTTTTAAAGTAGGAAATATTGATGTCTATTTGTCTGATTTGTTCTTTAAATGACCATTAGTATTATTTTTGGCTGATATTATTAATAAGCAAATAAGCAAGCCTTTTTTCTTTTGGTTGGTTTGATTTTCCTTCTTCGAGCAAAACTTATTATGTCATGGTAATAATAATTGTATTTGTATCAAAGTGTTCTGAGTCTGCATAGTGTCATGATCACTGATATTATTATGAGGTTTTTATAATGTTTAATGCTTTAATGCTTGTTGTAAATGACCACTGGTGATAATTGCTTATTAGGCTGTTTTATTGTTTTATCAGAATAAATGGAGAAGTACAGCAAATGTTTTTTTTCATTAAAGTATCAAACATCACAAAATATTTTACACTGAAAGAAATAAATGTAAAATTTTAGAAATTCTGTATGTCACTGATTTAGAGAACTGATTTCTCAGCTTTGAGTGCTTTTTAAAATGGTAATTTTATATGGAGATATGCCCTGTTTGGTGATGAAATAAAACATAAAAGCTATCTACTCATTAATGTTAATTAAAGACACCTTTTTGGATCTATATATATTTTCTAATTGCTCCTAGCATCAATTGCTGCACATTTTCTTTATCATGGTTATGAATGTTATGTTTTTTTTCAAGCTGATAATCAGATGTCAGTTTTTGGATTAATGGGTGGAAATAGTAAAAAGTTTGATGTTTTCTATTTTGAGGTCAGACGTTTTTCATGTTTGTTTTTTGTTCGCCTCTTTTTTTCCTAATCAAAAATCCAAAAATATTTAACATCATTTCAGTTTGAACTCAGATTTCCACAACAGATTTGCTGAACCTTCTGACGGATAGCTAGCTAGCTGCGTTCACTCGGCTGCATGCCGGCATCTACTGTGAACTCTGGTGTTTGTGTTTTGTGTTGCTCTACACCACCGTTGCAGCGGCAGGTTGGCTTCCTCTATAACGCATCAACTGTGTGGTTTTCACCTCTGCGGGGTCCGCATGGGCCCCGAGGCGACATCAATTGTATCGCTTCAGTCTCGCACACACAAGGGTTAAAATCCTCCTACCCTGAGCTCATGTTGGTGTTTTGAAGCAATAGCCTTGAATTTCCTGAGGAAATAACTGATGCTTGACTTTTCTGTCCTAAAACTAAACTTTGTCCTTGTTTACAAACTGGGATAAACAGTGAATTAAGTTTGTTTCTTTGAGTTTGGACTTTTTGAAATAGATAAAATCAGTTAAATAAATGATTACTGAGCTCTAACCACATGTGGATCTGCACAAGCCCTGTCCTACTTGCCGACCTCAGAAAGGGAAAACAAGAAGATGTGGTAACAACCGCAGCAGCACAGGAGTAATAACATCAGTCCAGCTAAAGACACGACCAACACCAGCATTAGGATGGTTTTGTCCTCATGACTGATAATCCACACTAATGCATTCATGAATGGTTGACATGTTCTCATGTAAAAATACATTTGGTTATAACAGCCTATCGTTACACAGAATCATTACACTCAGCATTTCATAAAAGCATTGTGACTCATCATTGTTTATGTTCCTACGTTTCGTTTATGTTCCTGAAAATATATTTTCTCAATCTCACCCAGTCTTATTTGTTCTGTTCAGCCATTTTCAAAGCACAGATACGACAGTCATACTCAATAATTAAAAATGTCTTCATGAGTCTTGTGATTTTGAAAATAATAACCTTTAAGTAGTTATTTGGCATACTTTTCTGTTTTTTAAAAGTAAAATTTTTCATTGGTCTGAGGCAATAATCTAATTTTAAATGTCATGTTTTCATGAACTGTTAGAGGAAAATCATCACACTTAACAGAAATAAAGGAAATCAAATATCCATGTGTGTAATTAATCTACATAATGTGTTCAATTAGTGATAAAGTTCCTGAAATAAATGAACTTTTCAATAATATTCAAATGTATTGAATATTATCCGTATAGCCTAAAATATTTAACAAGAATTTAACATGTTACTAATTTTCAAAGTAAATATCGTTTGAAGATGGAATTTACATGACATTCTTTCACTGAGTCCAGGTGTGAAAGGAAATCAAACCCTAGTTTTTATGGTAAGAGAGTAAAAACATTTTTCTGTTCAACAGACCAAAAACTGATCTGGTCTTAATTTAAATCTAACATTAACTCAAGTCCCACAAAGGACTGAACGGTTGCTGCTATGCTGCTACTTTTTTATTTTTTATTTTTTTATCGCAACATGCTTAATAACACAGCTGCAAAGTGGTGCAGTTGGCAGAGCTGTTGCCTTGCAGCAAGAAGGTTCTGGGTTCAATTCCCGGCCCCGGTGTTTCTGCATGGAGTTTGCATGTTCTCCCTGTGCATGGTTGGTTCTCCCTGGGTACTCTGGCTTCCTACCACAGTCTGACTGACTGTCAGACTAATTGGTGTCTCTAAATTGTCCCCAGGTGTCTCTGTGTGGCCCTGTGACAGGCTGGTGACCTGTCCAGGGTGAACCCTGCCTCTTGCCCGGAACATTAGCTGGAGATGAATCAAAGAAACAAACTAAGAACAAAACCTCCATTGCAAATGTTTTGGATTTGAGTGTCACTTTATGCTGCAGTGGTAAAGAGTAAACAGAAGATTTCACAAAGGGCCAATTCATAAACACACAGTAAAGAGGCTGAGATGGGGGGGGTGTTAGAGAATGAGAAAAGGTAAAAAATAAATAAATAAGGTGAGATTAAACATAAAATTCTTTGGCTGATTATCTGCTTAGTAAATCATCTTTGTCACTTTGTTCAAATGTAAAATAATNATCACTCTGCCGAGTTGCTCCTCAGCCCGGCGTAGCAAGCAAGAGACGGAAACGTTTCTGACATGGAAAAGACTTAAGGAAGTATCCAGTAGCCCACCTGTGGAGGATTCTGATGCAAAAAAAAAAACCCCTGCTAAAATGGAAACTAAAATTGGAAAAGTTTGGGAACCCCAAACCACCACAGCTTTAGGTACTAAAAATCTATCCGCTGTGTCTTTGGCATAGATTTGGTCAACTTGCTGTTACTTTTCTTGCTTCGTTTTATTTTTCTTCCTCATGTCGTGTCCTCATGTTAGGGGTTGCCATGGAGATGTGGCACAAGCGCTCACATTAGTGGTTCGTGACCAAGATAAAGAATTTACCCAATGGACTCTGTGAGTACAGATATCCAAATACCCACTACATATAGCTCAAAGTTTTTATCAAGTCCTCTGAAACAGAGACACAGCATCAAAGATGAAAACTGGCAACTTTTTCTTGAAAACATAACATTGCCTTAAATATTTCTAAGGCAACACTAAATTTGGACCAGAGGACGTACAGACACTGGCTTTAAAATCAGGATCTCCGAGTAGCTGTGGATGTGTCTCTCTAGGAAGAACAATTCCTCAGTGGTGGCATGTTTATTCCAACAAAGCTATATTTACTCATTGGCAGGACAGAAATGCTACACTGTGGCGTTATGCTAATTAAGGTAGAGCAGAGCAATCTACCACAAGCTAGCTCAGAACTGCCCTGTGACACAGGAGTATTTAGGAGAGCAGCGAACTGCAAGGAAGCTCAATTACAGCCTCCCAGCATGTTTCACATAAATCACGCCAAATCCGCTTTGGGGCCCGTCTCCTCGGAATGTTTTAGCACAAAACAGAGACGGCAGCATCACGGTGACTCAAAAGGAGAGAGGCTTATGGAAAACTGCAACATAATGTAACAGATGTGCAAAGCAGCGTCCCGTTTGACTCCGCCACTCCCAGAGAGAGTCGGTAAGCTGACTGAGGTTTTAACCGTTAGAGGACGATCGCTGATCTGCAGCGCTTCGGATTTGCCGTTTGTCACAGAGGAGAGGCAGGTCTGAAGGAGAAACCAGAGGGAAAAAAGTTGCTTCATTTTCAAGAGAGATTTACCTGCCGCTATTTTTATCCGACGCACAAAAATAGAGCTAAAATGTCAGCTTTTTTTTCTTTGATCAAATGAAAGCGTAAATGAATGTTATCTAGAGTCGCCTCATTAGAATACGTTTGCTTTTGATCTAGTCTCACTCCTGAGTTTTTTTTTTTTTTTTAACGTATTATTGGTCGCCTTGGATTCTTATTATTTAATTTTTTTTTAACTAAATGAATTGCAGAGTGCCCACGACAAAAGAAAAATTGCCATATCTTTAAAGCAGCTATTGATAAACCGATCTATTCTTTAAAGAGATTTTTTTTTTTGTATTAAAATGTCACATTCTGGCATATCCAAATGTCAACTCCCAAGGTTGCCTCACCATCTGTCTAGCCTTAACACTGCTTTTGAAATAATAGCCTTAAAAAAAAAAAAAAGAAAATAATGGTTTGTGCTGAAACACTCTTTTTGCAGCAGCAGAGGTAAACCTAAGCATAAAAAAATGACGCAAGAGGTTGCTACGCTGTTAGCGCGGCAAAATAAGCTACTTTCTGTCAGTCAGCGGGAAAACAGTTATTGATGCTCGCCGAGACAAAATGTGACTGGCATTTGTAGAGGGGATGTAACGGGCATTACAACGTGACGGACGGGTCCAGTTGAGATATATAGCTGCAGATGCCGATAAGATAACACAGCGGCGAAGCAGCGTCGCAAATTTTCCCTCTGATCAAATGCACGAGCGGGGAGACGGCCGTGACGGGTGTCTCCGACTGTCCCGCACTGCGCGTCCTCACTGTCACCTATCAACAGCGCTATCTAATTTAAACTGGCTAGCCACCGTCTCCCTTCCACTGTAGGTACGAGCCCTTGTTCTCTTTCTTCCCATCACACATGCATGCAAGCTTTCTCTATCACACACACACACATTTGTTTTTGCTGAGAGGGACAGTAGTGGGGAAATACAGTACCTTGCGTGTTGACTGGGTTGGTGGTGGGTGTAGGGATAGTGGTGGGAGCATCTAGATGAAAAGAGTGGAAAAAAAAATAAAGAACATGTATAAGAAATAAAGACAAGAGCAAAGAAAGAGACAAAGTCACTGAAGATGAGAAGCTGCACTATTTTAAAAAAAACAAACAAACCAAAGAAATCCTAACATGCACATGTTGAAGCTACTGTGTGAGCTAAAAGTACATGTTAGTAGGTGAGAGGCTGCATTTACAAATGATAGGTTCAGGGTTTGTTTTTGTTTTTTTCCACCCCCCAAGTTTTTAAACAATAAAAGTGTCAGATGTCAGCAGAGACGACAAACTCCAAATACTATCAACTACTACCAAACATCTTTTTTGTTTGGTTTTCGTATTCGTTCGTGGAGAGCTTGACATACAATGTCCATGGAAACTGTTTTAAAACCTCAAAAAATACGTCCTTGAATAAATAAAACAGATAAACATTGAAAAAAGTCTATCAATAGCTGTGTTTTTAGAAAACATTCTTGAAACTATTGAATCATCCCTGGTCTATATCTATGGCAACTGTGTTGCATTTTTTCTTTTTACATTGCTCTAATGAATTGTTTACAGTTACTAACCTCATCTGTATTTGCTTTAAATACATTTCTCAACATGTTTGTGAGGAACTGGATAAAAAAATGCAGGTGGAAATGATTCCCCTCCCCCGTCTTTTTCTCATGAAAAACATGTAAATAAATAAATAACCCAATAACAGTGAATAAAATAAACCTACCCTTTCAGAAAGAATCCTTCAAGAACTTTAAACTTTTTCCATAGACAACCATTTCGTTTTCTTTAGAAGAACTCGATTTTATTAACACGTGTTTTGCTTAATAAATAAATCCCTGATGCTTTTAATAGCCTAGCTTAATAAAAACGTTATGAACACTTAAATTTCCAAACTTGTTGGTGCTTTTATGAACACCTTGGCATCTGACATGTGTTTTTAAACAGACTTGGGGTTAAAAAAAATACTTATAAACCCATTTTTGAAGCAGTAGTGTCTCGTGCCAAAAGCTAACATCAGCAAGGAACTGATGTTAGCATGAAGCTACAGTGGCTAACGCTACATCCTGTTAGCCATCTGTTCATTTTTTCATGCCAACTAGGGTTGCCACCTTTCAGAAATAAAAATAAGAGACGCTCCCCACGGTGCGTCGTCCATGCACGTGGGACGTCCGCTGCAGTGATAGACATTATTTTATGGCGGTGTTTTTTGTTTTTAAAAGGTGATCCATAAAGCATAGAGGTCGGTTAGAGTACCCCAAAATTGTACTCCAAACAGGGTAGCAGACCTCAAACACGTTTGATTAAGCAAGTGTAAAAAGTACTTGGTAAGCTACTCAAGTACTGAGGAACTGATCATAACACCTGATTTAATATTCAAAATGTGGCGTCAGACAGCTGAAAGTATAAAAGTTATGGGAACATGCTGGTATTTTAGTCAAAATATATCAGCATTTCAAAATAAAGCATACAGAAACATTAACAAACCTTTTAAAGTAGGAAATATTGATGTCTATTTGTCTGATTTGTTCTTTAAATGACCATTAGTATTATTTTTGGCTGATATTATTAATAAGCAAATAAGCAAGCCTTTTTTCTTTTGGTTGGTTTGATTTTCCTTCTTCGAGCAAAACTTATTATGTCATGGTAATAATAATTGTATTTGTATCAAAGTGTTCTGAGTCTGCATAGTGTCATGATCACTGATATTATTATGAGGTTTTTATAATGTTTAATGCTTTAATGCTTGTTGTAAATGACCACTGGTGATAATTGCTTATTAGGCTGTTTTATTGTTTTATCAGAATAAATGGAGAAGTACAGCAAATGTTTTTTTTCATTAAAGTATCAAACATCACAAAATATTTTACACTGAAAGAAATAAATGTAAAATTTTAGAAATTCTGTATGTCACTGATTTAGAGAACTGATTTCTCAGCTTTGAGTGCTTTTTAAAATGGTAATTTTATATGGAGATATGCCCTGTTTGGTGATGAAATAAAACATAAAAGCTATCTACTCATTAATGTTAATTAAAGACACCTTTTTGGATCTATATATATTTTCTAATTGCTCCTAGCATCAATTGCTGCACATTTTCTTTATCATGGTTATGAATGTTATGTTTTTTTTCAAGCTGATAATCAGATGTCAGTTTTTGGATTAATGGGTGGAAATAGTAAAAAGTTTGATGTTTTCTATTTTGAGGTCAGACGTTTTTCATGTTTGTTTTTTGTTCGCCTCTTTTTTTCCTAATCAAAAATCCAAAAATATTTAACATCATTTCAGTTTGAACTCAGATTTCCACAACAGATTTGCTGAACCTTCTGACGGATAGCTAGCTAGCTGCGTTCACTCGGCTGCATGCCGGCATCTACTGTGAACTCTGGTGTTTGTGTTTTGTGTTGCTCTACACCACCGTTGCAGCGGCAGGTTGGCTTCCTCTATAACGCATCAACTGTGTGGTTTTCACCTCTGCGGGGTCCGCATGGGCCCCGAGGCGACATCAATTGTATCGCTTCAGTCTCGCACACACAAGGGTTAAAATCCTCCTACCCTGAGCTCATGTTGGTGTTTTGAAGCAATAGCCTTGAATTTCCTGAGGAAATAACTGATGCTTGACTTTTCTGTCCTAAAACTAAACTTTGTCCTTGTTTACAAACTGGGATAAACAGTGAATTAAGTTTGTTTCTTTGAGTTTGGACTTTTTGAAATAGATAAAATCAGTTAAATAAATGATTACTGAGCTCTAACCACATGTGGATCTGCACAAGCCCTGTCCTACTTGCCGACCTCAGAAAGGGAAAACAAGAAGATGTGGTAACAACCGCAGCAGCACAGGAGTAATAACATCAGTCCAGCTAAAGACACGACCAACACCAGCATTAGGATGGTTTTGTCCTCATGACTGATAATCCACACTAATGCATTCATGAATGGTTGACATGTTCTCATGTAAAAATACATTTGGTTATAACAGCCTATCGTTACACAGAATCATTACACTCAGCATTTCATAAAAGCATTGTGACTCATCATTGTTTATGTTCCTACGTTTCGTTTATGTTCCTGAAAATATATTTTCTCAAACTCACCCAGTCTTAGTTGTTCTGTTCAGCCATTTTCAAAGCACAGATACGACAGTCATACTCAATAATTAAAAATGTCTTCATGAGTCTTGTGATTTTGAAAATAATAACCTTTAAGTAGTTATTTGGCATACTTTTCTGTTTTTTAAAAGTAAAATTTTTCATTGGTCTGAGGCAATAATCTAATTTTAAATGTCATGTTTTCATGAACTGTTAGAGGAAAATCATCACACTTAACAGAAATAAAGGAAATCAAATATCCATGTGTGTAATTAATCTACATAATGTGTTCAATTAATGATAAAGTTCCTGAAATAAATTAACTTTTCAATAATATTCAAATTTATTTAATATTATCCGTATAGCCTAAAATATTTAACAAGAATTTAACATGTTACTAATTTTCAAAGTAAATATCGTTTGAAGATGGAATTTACATGACATTCTTTCACTGAGTCCAGGTGTGAAAGGAAATCAAACCCTAGTTTTTATGGTAAGAGAGTAAAAACATTTTTCTGTTCAACAGACCAAAAACTGATCTGGTCTTAATCGAAATCTGATCTAAACTCAAGTGCCACAAAGGACTGAACACTTGCTGCTATGCTGCTACTTTTTTATTTTTTATTTTTTTATCGCAACATGCTTAATAACACAGCTGCAAAGTGGTGCAGTTGGCAGAGCTGTTGCCTTGCAGCAAGAAGGTTCTGGGTTTGATTCCCAGCCTGGGGCCTTTCTGCATGGAGTCTGCATGTTCTCCCTGTGCATGGTTGGTTCTCCCTGGGTACTCTGGCTTCCTACCACAGTCTGACTGACTGTCAGACTAATTGGTGTCTCTAAATTGTCCCCAGGTGTCTCTGTGTGGCCCTGTGACAGGCTGGTGACCTGTCCAGGGTGAACCCTGCCTCTTGCCCGGAACATTAGCTGGAGATGAATCAAAGAAACAAACTAAGAACAAAACCTCCATTGCAAATGTTTTGGATTTGAGTGTCACTTTATGCTGCAGTGGTAAAGAGTAAACAGAAGATTTCACAAAGGGCCAATTCATAAACACACAGTAAAGAGGCTGAGATGGGGGGGGTGTTAGAGAATGAGAAAAGGTAAAAAATAAATAAATAAGGTGAGATTAAACATAAAATTCTTTGGCTGATTATCTGCTTAGTAAATCATCTTTGTCACTTTGTTCAAATGTAAAATAATAATAATAATAATAATAATAATAATAATAATAATAATAATAATAATAATAATAATAATATAATTATTAGATGTTGGTAAATGTTTTCCTTATGAACAGACCAAGCAATTAAGGCAAGACATGATAAGTTTAAGAGGATCTTCCTCACTCAGTTCAAAATAGATCAAGCCGATGGCTTAGAGCCAGTTTCTAAATGTGACTGATGTGTGTCGAACTTCCGGAAAAATACTTACTCTCTCTACAAAACCTATCAAAAACATTTGTATTAATTTATTTGCTTATGGGTATTCTCATAGGTAAAATCTTTGATTTCTACACGTATGTCTGAGTTGGAAAACAGGACAAATACAAAACCTAAATTTATGCAGTTATTGACTTACATTCACAAATTTAGATGTCTACGAATGGATTTTTAATTGACAGTAGTCTTACATCATACATAACTCATTGTGTTTCCATAGCAACTAAAACAAACAAGCACCTGACACATGGTTGTTTGACATCATCATGTCATCAATGTTCTCATCAATGATGTCATAAATAATCAAAAGATTATTATCATCATTTGGAATACAAGAATCCCCTTTTCAACTTCGTTGGAGGTAGAACTCTTCGAGAGAGACAATTTCTAGGAGTGATTTTAGAAAGTATTTCCAGCGCAGTAAAAATGATTCTTACGATCGGTTGGGGCCTTGGCTATCTCGTGACGAAGGGAGTTGAAAAACTCCTGGGATATAGGACTAAGGATGAAGAAATTCCAGAAGAGAGCCCTTCTGACGAAAGTTTTAAGTACTTTTGTTTTGAGGATGTCGCCGAAGAAAACTTAAAACACAGAGATGATTCGGTACAAGATGAAGGACTTTTAGTGGAAAGCAAAGAGGACAATAGATGGAAGTACTTTTGTTTTGAGGAGATTATGCCGGAAGACATGGAAACTTCCTCTGAAGTTGAGGAAGTAACAATCAAGGAGGATTTGACGTCTGAGGACACAGTTGATTTGGAAAGTGTTACTGAAATCAAAACAAAGCTGCACTTGGAAGCTTGCGCTGGGGATACTGAAGTAAACACTGAAAACACTTTTGAAGACTTTAATGCTTTTGAAAGTGTTTATATTCCCCATGAACACATCGACCTGGCTGTTCAAGCAAGCTGTGACAGCAAGGAAAGTCTGATGAATTTTGAAATAATCTTTATTGATTCTTCAACGGAGGAAGAATCTTCAGTTGATGAAAACTCTAAGGATGGAATTCAAAATTCCACAGATAGTTTTGAGACCATGGACGCTACAAACAATGACGTTTCCTCTGAGGAAGGACATCCTGTGGTACCTAACCCAGCCCTTGAAGTTCCTGTAAAAACTGGAAGTCAGATATACCATCTGTCCTCAGTCATTTGCTGGAAGCAGGCAACAACTTCTGACACCAGCAGCCTTTGCACATATCTGATGTGTGGAGAGCTGGTGTTTAAGGCAGAGGATGAGCAGGTATCACTGGCTAATATCAACTGTGGAGCTGACATTTGCAGCAACGGGTACATCTTCATCTATGAAAAGGCCACAGAAGGACAGGACGAATACAGCGTTGGGGTCAAAGTGACAAATGATCAACAACAAAGATAGTGGGTGGAACATGGCCCGCACAGAGTCATTGTCAAGGAGTTGTGGCCAGTCCGGACGCTTGCAACGGTGCAGACTGGACCACCGAAGAGCTGGAGGTGGGCGGCCATTTGGCCGCATGGAACCATGAAGACGCAGAGATGGAGGCTGGGTGTGCTGGCAGGAGGACATGGAGCGACGGGCAGATGGATCATCAGCACCGGCAGATGCACGGATAAGTGCTCAGGCACTGAGCAGCTCATATATATATACAGTACAGACCAAAAGTTTGGACACACCTACTCATTCAATGAGTTTCCTTTATTTTCATGACTATTGACATCGTAGATTCACACAGAAGGCATCAAAACTATTGAATTAACACATGTGGAAATATGTACTAAACAAAAAAGTGTAAAACAACTGAAAATACGCCTTATATTACTGCTTTGCACACTTTCTGCATTCTCTTGATGAGTTTCAAGAGGTAGTCACCTGAAATGGTTTTCACTTCACAGGTGTGCCCTGTCAGGTTAATAAGTGGGATTTCTTGCCTTATAAATGGGGTTGGGACCATCAGTTGTGTTGTGCAGAAGTCAGGTGGACACACAGCTGATAGTCCTACTGAATATAGTGTTAGAATTTGTATTACGGCAAGACAAAAGCAGCTAAGTAAAGAAAAACGAGTGATCATCATTACTTTAAGAAATGAAGGTCATTCAATCCAAAAAATTGGGAAAACTTTGAAATTGCCCCCAAGTTCAGTCGCAAAAACCATCAAGCGTTACAAAGAAACTGGCTCACATGAGGACCGCCCCAGGAAAGGAAGACCAAGAGTCACCTCTGCTGCGGAGGATAAGTTCATCCGAGTCACCAGCCTCAGAAATCACAGGTTAACAGCAGCTCAGATTAGAGACCAGGTCAATGCCACACAGAGCAGCAGACTCATCTCTGTAACAACTGTTAAGAGGAGACTGTGTGAATCAGGCCTTCATGGTAGAATAGCTGCTAGGAAACCTCTGCTAAGGACAGGCAACAAGCAGAAGAGACTTGCTTGGGCTAAAGAACACAAGGAATGGACATTAGACCAGTGGAAATATGTGCTTTGGTCTGATGAGTCCAAATCTTTGATTCCAACCACCGTGTCTTTGTGCGGCACAGAAAAGGTGAACGGATGGACTCTACATGCCTGGTTCCCACCGTGAAGCATGGAGGAGGAGG
>NW_015112617.1:1098155-1105321 GCF_001443285.1 Poecilia latipinna | reverse complement strand
TTGAGTACATTTTTGTCTGTGTATTTGTATTTTTACTTAAGTAAATTTTTTAGTACTTTCTCCACCACTGCTTGTGGTGCTGTGAATGCTCGTTTTATTGTTACGTTTCTTTTAAATCCGTCATACCTGTAGAAGTTTCATTTTGTGTGTTTTATTTCTCAGAAGTCTACGGTAAATAAAAAAGAATAAAATAAGAAAAATCTAGTTATTTCCACGCAGTGTCCAGAAAGCGGTGTTGTTCTGCTTGTTGCCTAACAGCTTCGGTCAGCATCCAGCGTTAGCCATTTGCTTTTTTAGGACATATCCCGTGCAGTTTTCTAAAGAGGTATTAAAATATTAAAAAGGTAGATTAGCTGTAGGGAACCACAAATGACTGAATCTAATAAGGTCATCCATCCAGATGTGCACGAATGTCAACAAATCTAATAATCGTAAGTAAACTATACACTCATCTAAATAGCTTAGAATCACTTTAAAAGGTTACGGCGTAATTCTATTCAAAAACTGAAACTCGTGAATTGAATCATCTCTGCAACTGGTGACGTAATAGAAGCTTTTATAGCTGTAAATTTAAATGATTATGGCTTAAAGTTAAATATTTGAATATTATAAAACCAATAATTTTTTTTAGAATGTAAATGCTATGTATTGACCATAGAATGGCCTCCACAACCTTGGGACGTTGATCAGAAAATCTAGTGGATTTTCTAATCCACTAATCTAGTGGATTATTTTGCAACAATCTGCTAGATTATTGGAAAAGGAAAAGTGTGGTAGACATTGGTGTACAAGCAACAAGGATAACCAGAGAGAAGTTCCGATTCTTAGGGGTGGAGAGTGGGTGGTTAGACGTACGCATGGCAACATGTCTGGTCCAGCGTTTCCTGAACTGAAAGTATTTTGCCTCAGCTAAGGAGAAAAAAAGCCCAAGTTCTCCATTCAGATTAAAATAAATAATCTTCAGAAGTGGAGGAAGTGGTTCAAGTTTCCAGAGTCGGTGATGATTTGGGGGGCATATCATCTGATGACAAATAAACTCTGGGGTTGCATTACAGTTCATTACGTTAGCTGTTAAATGTCACTTTTGAAAAACAACGAGTGACTAACGAGCAAAGACATTTGGCACCGATTGAGGACATTGCTACTTTCCCAACATTCACTGTTCTCTCTGCTCCTCACTGTACGAATCAGAGCCACCGCTAACCTCGCGTAAAAATAATCAGGAAGACAAAATGGAGGCCAATTCAGGTATACAACTATACTAAGGAGGACTGAAAGCCCGCCTCATCAAGGGGAATTATTTTGCCAGGCTGTGGTGCAGGGCGGGTAGGGGGGGAAGATAGCCCGACCCCTTGCTGAGGGAGAACTGCAGCAAGGGAAATTGGCTGGCTGTTTCCATGCCTTTACTGTCTGCACTCCATCAAAAGACAGCAGTGGGGGACCACACACTCCCAAACTAATGATAAAACATCAAGGACAGCATAATGTTGCTGCCAGGGATGGAGTGTATAGCAGAGGTGGTGCTGATGGTGGTAGGGGGGTATCAGCGGCAGATTCTCCTCTGACAGTGTTTGAAGAGAGGGGTGGGCTAGATTTCCTTCCCTATGACCGAAGGCTGTGTGATAGCTGAAATGTCAGTGTGTGGAGGAGAGTTGGGTGGGGGAGTGGGGAGTGGAGTGGGGTTTGGGGGCGAAATTGGCCATTCAGGGATGAGGGTCTTCACAAAGCCCGGGATGGGATGTGGCACGTATAATATCCAGGCGAACACGAATTCTCCATGGGCAATTTCCAGGCTGGATGACTCTGGGCTCGGCTTTATGAGGGCTGAAATATGAGTGTGTTTTGGAGATGCCATATTTTCAGGGAGCATTTGTATCTGTGAACAATTTGATATGAGAAAATTTAACCATAAAGTGAAACAATGTTTGAGAAATTGTTTATCCACGCCTGCTTAAATCTGCCTGCCAACATGACAGCAGGGGGCAGAGAGGGGGGGAGATGTTTTGCTTGTTTTTGTTTTGTCTGCTTATTTCTTTTTGCTTAAAAGTTGCTTTTCCATAAGGGGTCTGCTAAACACGGAGAAAAGTCTGGAATTTCAAAGGACTCCAGTGATCCCTTTGCTTTTCTCCCTCTCTCTCTCTTTCTTTGTTTCTTTCTTTCTTTGTTGAAGCTTTCATCGTAAAGTCACATTAAAGTTTGTTTTTTGGGGGGATTGTCTGCAATAGACCAATGCGACGTTATGAAGTAAAAGAAAATTATGCTGAATTTTTAATTTTAACGAATGTTTTACAAATATAACCCTCCCTGAGTTAATAATCTTTGGAATTAACTACCAGCTTTCCAGAGGCTGACACTTTCGCCCACTCGTCTTTTGACAGCTCAACGGACTGGATTGAAGTTATCCGTGAAAATCAACCTTTCAATATTTCTACAGCTTCTCATTTGAATTAGAGGCCTGTACTTTGACTGGGCAATCCTAACTCAACAATAATGCTTTGCTCTTATCTAACATGTACATTTCAGGTTGTCAATTTGTTGGACGGTTAAAATTCGTCCCTCATTTCAAGTCTTTTGTAGCTCCTTCAGTCTTCCCGTCACCTCTGGCAGGTTTCTCTGCGTCTGCTAAAGAAAAGCACCTGAACAGTATGATGCAGCCACAGTCATGTTTTACAGTGGGAATGTTTAGATGTCCAATGTTAGTTTTCTGAAATATTAGAGAGTTTTTTGCATGTAGGTCAAAAGTTCAATTTCCATCTCATCTAACCAGAGTGTCTTTTTCTACATGTTTCATCTGTTTTGCTAACATAGCTTGTGGCAAACTGGAAATGGGGCTCCCTGTTATAATGGTTTACTTTGCTGCCACCTAAAGGTCCAATTTGTGCAGAGAATGACTAATAGTTGCCCTGCTGACAGGTTTTCATAAAAAAAACCTTCCTCAATCACTCTACTTCTTCTTCTTCTTCTTCCTCTGTGTTTATTGACATTGGCAAACAGTGAATTGGTGCACTACTGCCACCGACTAGCATGGAGTGTGCACCAGAACGTCACTCAAGGATTATAGTCTACAACTCCGTTTACTTGAGATAATAAAATATCATCTGATCATTTTTACTTTTTGAATCTAGTTTTACTTTAATTCTATTTCAATTTTGACTCAGTTGTTGTCCTTGTTCATCGTAATCTTGACTTTGCTTTATTTCTTTGGTCCATTGATTCTGTTTGCTCACCAATATTCTCCAAGAATCTGATACGTTCACAGAACAGCAACATTTATAGTAGATTACACACAAGTGAAGGTGATTTACTAACTAGATGACGGCACTTGATAAAAGCAAGTGGGCGCACTGGATTTTAATTCAGGGATTAGAGTAAAATGGGCAGAAGAAAACTTCAGCCCACCCTCTTCATATTCTTCTTTCTACTTATTTTCCTTAGTTCACTGTTGTCAACTTCCTGGTGTCTGTCACATAAAACTAATAAAATACATTGACATTTATGGCTGAAATGTGACAAAATGTGAAAAAGCTCATTTTCACATTTATGTCTCGCCCCAAATAAACACTGAACTCAAGAGGTGGTTTAACACAAACATTAAAAAAAAGAAAAGAAGCATCTTTGCGAGACAATGAAGTGAGATATATAGAATGATTGTTTTATTTATTTTTATGAGTGAAGCGTTGACAGTGAATATGAAGTTCAATTCACAAGGACACGGTTTTCCAACAGGCCCTCATAAGACCAAGGAGACCTCTGAGTCCCGTCCGCTCATGTTATGTCAAACCGCCGACAAACCCCAAATTTCCAGCAGCTCGCGTGTCTTTGACTCTGCGTCCGTTGAGGATTTATAGGTCAAAAAGTCAATTGCAAGCTGAAGTGGGGTGGTAAAAGGATTGGCGGTATGTGTGGGTTATATATCGCCAGTCTGCTGCTGCTGCCCCAGAGAGAGAGAGAGAGAGAAAGGTTTTCGCTCTGGCCACTTCTCTCACAAACCGAACGCCAGCCGGGGGCCACAATTTAAAGGCCGTCTCAGACAGACCCTCGTGGAGAAACAGCGTGAGAAGCCTCTCTCTCCCAGAGCCCCTTTCGACCGGCCGCACACAATGCGGCGCTTTGCACAATGGGACTTGATTTGACGTGGATTTACATCAGCCTCCCACCTGTCCGGCCTGTCGCGCAGTTGAAAGGTCATTAGTTGTTATAAAACAGGACGAGCCTGAAGGAGCAGAACAGGTGGAAGGTGGCAGGAGGAGCGAAAATAAAACTGATGAGCGATTCAACAGATCCAAACTACCTGTGAGAGAGAGAGGAAGCTGAACAATTCTTTTTTTTTTTTTTTGATAGAAGTGGTATAGCTTTATTTGGAGCTTCTACTGAAAAATCATCTGCACTTTTTACAGATCTCTTTTGTGTTTGCTATTTTCCCATGCTTAAACATTTAAGAATATCAAGCAAATTTTCCACATCAGATGACGACAACCTGACTGTACAAAATGCAGTTTAAAAAAAAAAAAAAATATCAGTTTTGCTTATACAGGAAAAAAATGCTTTAAATCAACCTGACTCTGCGGAAAAAGTAACTAACTGGATGGCAGGACGACGGCAACAATCGTCACTGAATGAAGAAATTGTTTTCCTTGAAAAATTCTTCAAATTAAGCCACACTGGCAGGTTTTAAACAACCTTTTTAAGGTCATTCAAAAGCATCTTAATTGGAATCAAGCCCAGACTTTGACTAGGCCACTCACAAACTTTTGTTTTTAAAGTCCTTCGCATGTGGACTAGCAGGTGCAGGTGTGTTATGAATCATTATCATGCTGTATAACCCAGGTGTTATAAAGCATAATGTCACGATTTGCAGACATTCTTCTTGCAGATTTTCTGGTCAAGAGAACATTTCATGATTCCATCTACAGCTGCGTTTCCATTACAAATGTGTGCAAAACTTTGTTAGTATTATGGTAATGTAGGGAAAAAAAGGTGTTTCCATTAAATAAGAAATTCAATTAACATGACGTGTGAATAAGTTTGTTCACGCATAAAAACATGAAGCCTCGTTTCAAAAAACATCTGCCGTCATCCTCCTTCTACTTCTTGTCTTCTTCGTCTTTTCAGTTGTAACACTTGATTGTTGATCACGTGACTCGTGTGATACAAAAAGGAGTTCCCATTGTAGTTTTGCAAAATACACTTATCGGACATTGTGAGATTTTTCCAAATCAGCGTTTTTCCATTAACCAAATCCTTTTTTTTTTTTTTTTTTTTTTTTTGCGGAATTACATGGTGAATGGAAACGCAGTTAATGATGGCGAGTCATCCCGGTCCAGAAGCAGCTAACCATCACACGACAACAACCACGTTTGAATCTAGTTATGATGTGGTTTTATGTAACAGGATGTACTATTTCCAGCACATTCTACTTTTGTCTAGACAGGAAATTTTCACAAACATTTTAGGGACCATCTCTCTCCTAGACGCCATTTTGACTAGTCTTGTTTTTGCTACATTGAACCAAAAACCTTACTTGAGACAAGATAACCCTTCGATATTCTTCGTTGTGATCTCCTAGTTGACTCATCGATTTGTTCTTGGACTAACTTTAACACATGAGGCCCTTCTGGGAAGATTCTGCTGAATGTTTTCTCTGTGGATAAAGGCTCTCGTTGTGGTTCACTGGAATCCCAAAGTATTAGGAATGGCTTTGTAAAAATCTCCAGACTGATGGATGTCAACGACTTTGCTTCCCATCTGTTCCTGAATTTCTTTAGATTGGGAAATGACTTATTTTTTATTTTTTTAAAGAGATTTTTTAATCTCCTTCATGTCAGACACAACAGAAAGTCTACCCAGGTTAAGCAGTGAAGTGTGCTGTGTGATATCAAATCACTGCTTTCTTAAATAAGTGACAGTGGCTATCTTAGCAAGATATCAAAATAAGTTTCATTTAAAATCTTTAACTGTGACATCAAAATGTCAAATCCCTAAGATGGCACAGTAAAGTGCACAAAACCCTAAAAATGAAAGCATGCTTGGTCTTCTTGTACTACACAGTTAAATCAAGACTGTGCTGAAACAAATTTGGTCTCTTTCAGAAACTGTGTTAATTTAACCCCCTAAAACTCTCTAAATCCGAGACTGAGTAGTTATAAAAACCGGATTTTTCTTTTAGAAAAAGTTTGCCGGCTTTGGAAAGCTGTACACGGCTCAAACAGAAAGGGAGGAAAAAAACAAAACAAAAAACTGCACAAGGTTATAACGCTAAGACCAATCAATGTTACAGGAACACACTAATTAAGCTACTGTAGCAGGCATGATTAGTCTGGGACAACAAATTCTCACATGGACCACAACGCGATTTTCGTCTGGCATTAAATCCTCCAGAAAGAGGAGTGGGAGTCGCGGCTGCAATTATATGCAGTTTTGAGCACCTTTTATCAATCTCCTGTGTCTCATTACAGAGAGCTGAGGTCAGAGAGCCTCTAAAGCTCACACACCAGAGAAAATCTGTTTAATGGAAATTGGTAAAATATGTGGATACAAAGTTACTAATTGAAGGGGTCATGGCCAAAGGCACAAATGCTGATAACGGAGATGCTCTTCATTTTCACGGCGCGAGCAGAGCACATTCGGTTCCCACTGCTTTTACTCATTCATGGGAGTATTACAGAGGTAATGGGGGGGAGAGCATGAATCAAATGATACATACATTAAACAACAGTAGACACGCGTTATACATGGTTTTTTTTTCAGCGCTCGCAGGCAGTTCTGTAAATCTGTCCGCGATATAAGGTGCTATTTTGGGGGTTCTGTGGGGATCTTTGCTCAGCTAATGGGAACGTGGTCCTGATAGCGCGATGATCGGCTGTGAGTGAGCTGTTTGGCAGCATATGTCGTCCTTTTGTTTGGAAGCGATCGTCGCGGGGTCCGCTGGGAACGAGCAGATGTCATCATCCGCCCGGCGGAGCAGCGGAATACCTGCGCAACGCCCAGCAGAGCCGCAGCCTCGCTCGCCAACGCGGTGCGAGCGCTCGGGCGGGTTGTACTAATTGGTTTCATTAGCTGCACCTTTTGAAAGTGTGAGCAAGTCATTCAGAATGGGGGGGCGGGGGGGGGGGGGGGCCCAGGGGGGTGTTTATATCTTAATAGCTTTGACATGGTATTGCAGCTTC